>NC_052086.1:55629759-55884072 GCF_015852505.1 Tachyglossus aculeatus
GCATACTTGAGGATTTTCCCTTTGTCCAGCCCCTATCTATCAATTACACTTCCCCATCTCTCCACCCCCTCCCTGCGCAAACACACACAGACGCCTACTTTTTCAGGATAATTTTCCTTCCCCCTATTAGCCACCGGATTGCATTATCCTTCTACAATATCCGATCTTCTTTCCATAATAGGATTGTAACCACGGATGTCTGGAAGAGAGTGTGTACTGGGGGTTGGGTGGGTGGGGGGAGGAGGAGAAAAGAGAGGGTGATTAAGTATCACCATTTGCTGGGATTATGCCTTGCTCTGTGTTTACCAACAGCTGCAAATGCCACGCAGTTTCTTGACACCCCGGGGGGAGGATACTAGGAGGGCTAAACCACCGTCAATTATCTTGCAAAGAGAAGTCGGCCCTGAAATATGAATTCAGACATCTTAAGCGTAAACCCCCGGCCTGTTTAGAGGCGGATCCACTCGGAGGTCATCGGTTTACAAACGGGTTTTTACACCAAAAACCAAAAGTCTCCCAGAAGGAGCCTCTGCCTTTCCTCCGTTTCGAGGCTCTACTTCGATTCCCTGTTGCATTTTAAGTTCACCAGTTCTGGGGGTGGGGGGAGGAATGCTAAAGCCATTTTAAAAGCACAAAGCAAGCAACCCGGTATTCCCGGAAATGGTTTTTTAATCCAAGTCAAAATTCCCTTTTCCCAGGTGCCCCACTGGCCCTTTATCAGCCGCTCCCCCAAAACATAAACTAATTCCTTCCAGTCTCTCCCCTTTCTCCCCCCCTCCCCTCCATTTGCTTTACGGGAGTCTCCATTTGTTTAGGTCAAATAAAAAGATACACAAGGCTAGGCCAGAGTCAAAATAACCTAAATATGATCACGAAGACCTAGTTGCAAAAAGAATAGGATAACATAAAACCCAACCCTGTCAGAAAAAAAGGGGGGGGGGGCGTTTTCCATTAAAGCCTCTCTTATTAAGGAAAACCAAGGGCTGGAAAAAGGAAAAGAAAAAAAACCCTAAGCAAGGGGCAGCTGTCTGCCACAACTGACCATGCAGATTGTAGACTGTTGGGTAGGGCCCGTCTCTATATGTTGCCAACTTGTACTTCCCAAGCGCCTAGTACAGTGCTCTGCACACAGTAAGCGCTCAATAAATACGATTGAATGCATGACCTCAAACGCAAAGGTTTGGAAAAAAAACAGCTCTAAACTCACCTGGTTTAAATCTTCATCATTGAGCAAATGGGACTCGCGGGGTTTGAAGCAATTCTGACATTTGCTCTTATTGAAAATATTCGCCTGAAATTTCCTGCAAGGGTTATCTTTTGCAGACATTTTTCGTCCAGTCCTGCAAATCCGGAGGGCGGTCCGTCCGCTTATTTCCGAAAAAGGACTAAATAGAGAGGCAAGACCCCTTCTTCTCTGCCCCAGAAGGGGGGGAAAAAATCATCAAAGAGGTGCGGTGGGGGGTCCTCTAAACGATACTGTGCCAATAAAATCCTCATCGACCGCGGGATTTTGGAGATCCAAGGATGGGGGGAATGTCGAGCCTGGTCCCCGTTCACTTTGACGGCATCCCAATTCCGGGAAGGGGGGAAATTTGCAGGGGACGAGGGGCTGGAGCTGGCCTCAACAGCCAAGGCAGAGGTGCAGCAGGGGGAAGGCCAAACAAAAGCAGAGATGGATTCCAGCTGTCAGGGTCGCCCTGGCTGTCCTGGCCCCTCTTCCTCCCTTAATAAATTAAGGTGCGGCCGGGCTGCAACGGGGGCATGGACGGGGGGTTTCGGGGATCATAATCTGGAGAGAAGAGGGGGCCTGTCGAGGATGCAACCGGTTGCAGAGCAGCACAAGGCGCAGGCCCCTCCAAGAAGGGTCGTTTGCAAAGCAGCCGCCTTCTTCTGCTCCCCCTTCTTTCGTCTTTATCGATTGATTGATTGCTCTTCTGCCCCGGCCGGTCCGGGGCCTTAATTCCCCCATCGATGCATCCTCCGAGCCCGACCTGCTCGCCTGCAAATGGGAGCTGCGCTCCCCGGGCGGCCCGGGGATGGGGGGCGGGGGGCGGGGCCTCTATGACGGACAGCGCGCCCGGGCCAATGGCGGCGGCGCCTTCCGCTAACAAAGGAGAGCCCGGCCAATCGGAGCTCGGGGAGGGGTCAGAGGGGGCGGGGCTAAAGGGGGGAGGGATGGAGCCCGAGGCACGTGCGTTGGGGAGGCCGAGGCGGCTCCCAGAATGCCCTGCTTCGAGGGGGCATTTCCCAGAACCCCTTTCGCAGGCCCTGCCTGGGCCCTGAGGCCTTTAATTTGACGAGATGACACTTTCATAATAATAATAACAACCTTCATTTCTTTCATTGTATTTATTTTAATTTACGTAATAATAATAATAATAATGGCATTTATTAAGCACTTACTATGTGCCAAGCAGTGTTCTAAGCACAGGGGAGGTTACAAGGTGATCGGGTTGGCCCATGGGGGGGCTCACAGTCTTCATCCCCATTTCACAGATGAGGGAATTGAGGTCATCATCATCAGTCGTATTTATTAAGCGCTTACTGTGTGCAGAGCACTGTACTAAGCGCTTGGGAAGTACAAATTGGCAACATAGAGAGACAGTCCCTACCCAACAGTGGGCTCACAGTCTAAAAGGGGGAGACAGAGAACAAAACCGAACATACGAACAAAATAAAATAAATAGAATAGATATGTAACTAACAAAATAAAATAAATAGAGGTCCAGACTGTGAGCCCACTGTTGGGTAGGGACTGTCAATGTGTTGACAACTTGTACTTCCCAAGCGCTTAGTACAGTGCTCTGCACAAAGTAAGCACTCAATAAATATGATTGATTGATTGATTGAAGTGACTTGCCCAAAATCACACAGCTGGCAACTGGCGGAGCTGGGGTTTGAACTCATGACCTCTGACTCCAAAGCCCAGGCTCTTTCCACTGAGCCACGCTGCTTCTCTACTCTTCTCTAATAAATGTAGTTATTTACATTCTGTTCATTCATTCAATCGTATTTAGGGAGCGCTTCCTGTGTGCAGAGCACTGGACTAAGCGCTTGGGAAGTCCAAGTTGGCAACATCTAGAGACGGTCCCTACCCAACAGCGGGCACTTCCTAGACTGAGCCCCCTCCTTCCCCTCCCCATCCCCCTGCCTTACCTCCTTCATTCATTCATTCAATCGTATTTATTGAGCGCTTCCTGTGTGCAGAGCACTGGACTAAGCGCTTGGGAAGTCCAAGTTGGCAACATCTAGAGACAGTCCCTACCCAACAGCGGGCATTTCCCAGACTGAGCCCCCTCCTTCCCCTTGCCTTACCTCCTTCCCCTCCCCACAGCACCTGTATATGTATATATCTTTGTACATATTTATTACTCTATTTTATTTGTACATATTCTATTTATTTTATTTTGTTAATACGTTTTGTTTTGTTCTCTGTCTCCCCCTTCTAGATTGTAAGCCCACTGTTGGGCAGGGACTGTCTCTATATATTGCCAACTTGGACTTCCCAAGTGCTTAGTCCAGTGCTCTGCACACAGCACTCAATAAATACGATTGAATGAATGAACGTGTCTGCTGTGTGACCTTGGGCAAGTCACTTCACTTCTCTGAGCCTCAGTTCCCTCATCTGTAAAATGGGGATTAAGACTATGAGCAAGTCACTAAACTGACACAGACCCTCTCCCACGAGGGACTCACAATCCAAGTGGGGAGAGACGAAACTAATAAAAATAATTCCTGTAGTATTTGGTAAGCACTTACTATGTGCCAAGCACTGGGGTAGAAGCAAGATAATCAGGTTCGCTCCAGTCCTGGTCCCACGTGGGTCTCGCAGGAGGAGGGAGAACACAAAATAAGTGAGCTGAGGCCACAATAGCCTCCCCTTCAGCATGGCGCTGCTAGGAGAGGCCTGGATACTGAGCACCCAAGATGATGGCAAAGATGGAAAGTTTGTACATATTTATTACTCTATCTATTTATTTATTTTACTTGTACATATCTATTCTATTTATTTTATTTTGTTAGTATGTTTGGTTTTGTTCTGTCTCCCCCTTTTAGACTGTGAGCCCACTGTTGGGTAGGGACCGTCTCTATATGTTGCCAACTTGGACTTCCCAAGCGCTTAGTACAGTGCTCTGCACACAGTTAGCGCTCAATAAATACGATTGATGATGATAATCAGGTTCGCTCCAGTCCTGGTCCCACGTGGGTCTCGCAGGAGGAGGGAGAACACAAAATAAGAGAGCTGAGGCCACCATAGCCTCCCCTTCAGCATGGCGCTGCTAGGAGAGGACTGGATACTGAGCACCCAAGATGATGGCAAAGATGGAAAGTTTGTACATATTTACTACTCTATCTATTTATTTATTTTACTTGTACATATCTATTCTATTTATTTTATTTTGTTAGTATGTTTGGTTTTGGTCTGTCTCCCCCTTTTAGACTGTGAGCCCACTGTTGGGTAGGGACCGTCTCTATATGTTGCCAACTTGGACTTCCCAAGCGCTTAGTACAGTGCTTAGTACTCTGCACACAGTAAGCGCTCAATAAATTTGATTGATTGATTAATTGATTGATTGATGATTGATTATTTACTTCCACACAGCCATAGGCAGAGTCAAGATCCTTCTGAGGCCCAAGACACTGATGGGGGAGACAATAGGGTGTAATCTCCTCCTTAGGTTATGGACTGCCCTCCCCTCCCCAAAACTCCCCTTTTTTATCATCATCATCATCATCATCAATCGTATTTATTGAGCGCTTACTGTGTGCAGAGCACTGTATTAAGCGCTTGGGAAGTACAAGTTGGCAACATATAGAGACAGTCCCTACCCAACAGTGCGCTCACAGTCTAAAAGGGGGAGAGTATTTGTTAAGCACTTACCATGGCCAGGTAACAAGCACTGGGGTAGATACCAGCTAAACAGGTTGAATAATAATAATAATGGCATTTATTAAGCGCTTTCTATGTGCAAAGCACTGTTCTAAGCGCTGGGGAGGTTACAAGGTGATCAGGTTGTCCCACGGGGGTGCTCACAGTCTTAATCCCCATTTTACAGATGAGGGAACTGAGGCACAGAGAAGTGAAGTGACTTGCCCAAAGTTACACAGCTGACAAGTGGCGGAGCCGGGACTTGAACCCATGACCTCTGACTCTGAAGCCCAGGCTCTTTCCACTGAGTGACCGTGGAGCTCACAGTCTTAATCCCCATTTTACAGATGTCAGAACTGAGGCACAGAGAATAATAATAATAATAATAATGGCATTTATTAAGCATTTACTATGTGCAAAGCACTGTTCTAAGCGCTGGGGAGGTTACAAGGTGATCAGGTTGTCCCACGGGGGGGCTCACAGTCTTAATCCCCATTTTACAGATGAGGTAACTGAGGCTCAGAGAAGTGAAGTGACTTGCCTAAAGTCACACAGCTGACAGTTGGTGGAGCTGGGATTTCAACCCATGACCTCTGACTCCAAAGCCCGGGCTCTTTCCACTGAGCCACCGGGGGGCTCACAGTCTTAATCCCCATTTTACAGATGATGGAACTGAGGCACGGAGAAGTGAAGTGATTCACCCAAGGTCACACAGCAGACACGCGGCAGGGCTGGGATCAGAGCCCAGGTCCTTTTGACAACCAAGGCCCGTGCGCTTTCCACTAGGCAACACTGCTTCTCTTCCTCCCACATGCCACGCAGCATTCCTGTTCCCAACATACTCTGTGCACACCAGGGAAGAGTGTTAGTTGGGATTTCCCCACTCCTGATCAGGTAGCTCGCTTCCTCGCAGAGCCACACTGCTCTCCTACTATAACCCAACCCGTTGTTGGGTAGGGACCGTCTCTATATGTTGCCAACTTGTACTTCCCAAGCGCTTAGTACAGTGCTCTGCACACAGTGAGCGCTCAATAAATACGATTGAATGAATGAATGAAGCAGAACCAGCTCTCCTCTGCGTAATCCATGAGTTTCCATCCCGTCTGGCCTTCCGCCATTCCGGCGGGAAAGAGAGCGGCACCGCCTCCGCAAATCCCCGGGAAGACTGATGGCTGCTGTACTGGCCTCTGTGGTCCATTCGTTCATTCATTCAATCGTATTTATTGAGCGCTTACTGTGTGCAGAGCGCTGGACTAAGCGCTTAGGAAGTCCAAGTTGGCAACATCTAGAGATGGTCCCTACCCAACAGCGGGCTCACAGTCTAGAAGGGGGTGTGGGCCATTCATTCATTCATTCAATCGTATTTATTGAGCGCTTACTGTGTGCAGAGCCCTGGACTAAGCGCTTGGGAAGTCCAAGTTGGCAACATCTAGAGACGGTCCCTACCCAACAGCGGGCTCACAGTCTAGAAGGGGGAGACGGACAACAAAACAAAACATATTAACAAAATAAAATAAATAGAATAAATATGGACAAGTAGAATACTTGTCCATATTTATATTATATTTATATTTATAACAAAATAAAATAGAATAAATATGGACAAGTGAAATACTTGTCCATATTTATATTATATTTATATTTATATATTTATATTTATAACAAAATAAAATAAATAGAATAAATATGGACAAGTGAAATACTTGTCCATATTTATATTATATTTATATATTTATATATTTATATTTATATATTTATGGTTATATATTTATATTTATAGCAAAATAAAATAAATAGAATAAATATGGACAAGTAAAATACTTGTCCATATTTATGAAATATATAGGGTAAATATGTACAAACATATATACATGTATACTGGTGCATAGAGAAGTGAAAACTGATTCATTCATTCAATTCATTCAATCAGGTTTATTGAGCACTTACTGTGTGCAGAGCACTGGACTAAGCGCTTGGGAAGTACAAGTCGGCAACATACAGAGCCGGTCCCTACCCAACAGTGGGCTCACAGTCTAGAAGGGGGAGACAGAGAACAAAACAAAACATATTAACAAAATAAAATAAATAGAATAAATATGGACAAGTAAAATAGAGTAATAAATGTGTACAAACATATATACATGTATACTGGTGCATAGAGAAGTGAAAACTGATTCATTCATTCAATTCATTCAATCGTGTTTATTGAGCGCTTACTGTGTGCAGAGCACTGGACTAAGCGCTTGGGAAGTACAAGTCGGCAACATACAGAGATGGTCCCTACCCAACAGTGGGCTCACAGTCTAGAAGGGGGAGACAGACGACAAAACAAAACATATTAACAAAATAAAATAAATAGAATAAATATGTACAAGCAAAATAAATAAATAGAGCAATAAATATGTACAAGTATATATACATATATACTGGTGCATAGAGAAGTGAGAACTGATTCATTCATTCAATTCATTCAATTGTGTTTATTGAGCGCTTACTGTGTGCCGAGCACTGTACTAAGCGCTTGGGACGTACAAGTCGGCAACATAGAGAGACGGTCCCTACCCAACAGCGGGTTCACCATCTAGCAGAGGGAGACAGACAACAAAACAAAACATATTAACAAAATAAAATAAATGGAATAAATATGGACAAGTAAAATAAATAAATAAATAGAGCAATAAATATGTACAAGCATATATACGTATATACTGGTGCATAAAGAAGTGAAAACTGATTCATTCATTCAATTCACTCAATCGTGTTTATTGAGCGCTTATTGTGTGCCGAGCACTGTACTAAGTGCTTGGGAAGTACAAGTCGGCAACATAGAGAGATGGTCCCTACCCAACAGCGGGCTCACCGTCTAGAAGGGGGAGACAGACAACAAAACAAAGCTTAACAAAATAAAATAAATAGACTAAATATCAATCAATCAATCAATTGTATTTATTGAGCGCTTACTGTGTGCAGAGCACTGTACTAAGCGCTTGGGAAGTACAAGTTGGCAACATATATAACATATTAACAAAATAAAATAAATAGAATAAATATGAACAGGTAAAATAAATCAATAAATAGAGTAATAAATCCATACAAACATATATACAGGTGCTGTGGGGAGGGGAAGGAGGTAAGGCGGGGGGATGGAGAGAGGGAAGAGTAACAAATACGTACAAACATATATACATTCATTCATTCAATCGTATTTATTGAGGGCTTACTGTGTGCAGAGCACTGTACTAAGCGCTTGGGAAGTACAAGTCGGCAACATATAGAGACGGTCCCTACCCAACAGCGGGCTCACAGTCTAGAAGGGGGAGACAGAGAACAAAACAAAACAACATATTAACAGAATAAAATAAATAGAATACCTATGTACAAGTAAAATTAATCAATAAATAGAGTAATAAATCCGTACAAACATATATACAGGTGCTGTGGGGAGGGGAAGGAGGTAAGGTGGGGGGGATGGGGGCGCAAGGAGGGGGCTCAGTGTGGGAAGGCCTCCTGGAGGAGGTGAGCTCTCAGTAGGGCTTTGAAGGGGTGAAGACTGTGAGCCCCCCATGGGACAACCTGATCACCTTGTAACCTCCCCAGCGCTTAGAACAGGGCTTTGCACATAGTAAGCGCTTAATAAACGCCATTATAAAAAAATGGGCTCTTCCAAAATAGGGCATGAGAAAAACCTCAGGCCCGTCGGGTCTAAATATTGACCCTCCCTCATCATCATCATCATCATCAATCGTATTTATTGAGTGCTTACTATGTGCAGAGCACTGTACTAAGCGCTTGGGAAGTACAAATTGGCAACACACAGAGACAGTCCCTACCCAACAGTGGGCTCACAGTCTAAAAGGGGGAGACAGAGAACAAAACCAAACATACTAACAAAATAAAATAAATAGAATAGATATGTACAAGTAAAATAAATAAATAAATAGAGTAATAAATATGTACAAACATATATACATATATACAGGTGCTGTGGGAAAGGGAAGGAGGTGAGATGGGGGGATGGAGGGGGGAGAGGAAGGAGGGGGCTCAGTTTGGGAAGGCCTCCTGGAGGAGGTGAGCTCTCAGTAGGGCCTTGAAGGGAGGAAGAGAGCTAGCTTGGCTGATGTGCGGAGGGAGGGCATTCCAGGCCAGGGGGAGGACGTGGGCCGGGGGTCAATGGCGGGACGGGTGAGAATGAGGCACAGTGAGGAGGTTAGCAGCAGAGGAGCAGAGGGTGAGGGCTGGGCTGGAGAAGGACAGAAGGGAGGTGAGGTAGGAGGGGGCGAGGGGATGGATGGACAGCCTTGAAGCCCTGCTGGAGGAAGGACAGGGGCAGGCGGTCCAAGGGACCCAAAGCCCGGGAAGCTTTTCCTGCTGAATTGGCTGGTCCAGACCTCCCTCTGTTGAACATCCAAGGCCACGCAGTGGCTAAGCAGCAGAGACCAGCCCAGTTTACAGACACCGGAGTAGCCAAGGCTGTTCCAAGCAAACTTAGGGCACGCCGAGGCCGTCCGGGGTCGGTGTGGATGACGGCTGGCACACGCGAACCCGCCGAGGTGGAGGGGCAGAACAGGCCACAACCACCACCAGCAGTAGCCGCAACTACCGTGAGGTGCTGGGATCCGCTGAGGGGCCTCAGACCCCACCCCAGACAGACCAGGGCCCCGAGCCCGCGTCCCCCCTTCCGCTGCGTCCCCTGCCTCTCCCGCAGATGCTTTCTGTTAGCGTAGCGCGGCTGAGACTGTTTGATCTGCAGCCCAAATCACGTCAGGCGAGCGAGCTGTCACCACCTCATCATCCTCCTCATCACATCCCAATAAATAAATATTATTATAATTGCTGTTTGTTTATAGGATCTAAGTTAAACTCCATCCAGGCCGGCTTTGATCACCCCACTGACGGAGGTTTCGTAGCTGGGAAGCCAATGGCAGGGCTGCAGAGGAAAACAAAAGCGAGCCAATTTCTTGCAACAGCGGTGGCGGCAACAAAACGCCAGGAGTTTTTTGAAGGGCGATGCGTCTTGGCCTGGCAGGAAGTCAGCTCGACAGGCCTCAGGGTTAGCGAACCATGCCAAGTAACAAACTGCCATAGCCCCGGATCGGGCCAAATAATTGCGGTATTTCTTAAGCGCTTATTATGTGCTAAGCACTGGGATAGATACAATAGAGAAGTAGCATGGCTCAGTGGAAAAAGCCTGGGCTTTGCAGCCATAAGTCATGGATTCAAATCCCGGCTCTGCCAATTGTCAGCCGTGTGACTTTGGGCAAGTCACTTCACTTCTCTTCACTTCAAGGCCCTGCTGAGAGCTCACCTCCTCCAGGAGGCCTTCCCAGACTGAGCCCCTTCCTTCCTCTCCCCCTCGTCCCCCTCTCCATCCCCCCATCTTACCTCCTTCCCTTCCCCACAGCACCTGTATATATGTATATATGGTTGTACATATTTATTACTCTATTTATTTATTTATTTATTTATCTTACTTGTACATTTCTATCCTATTTATTTTATTTTGTTGGTATGTTTGGTTCTGTTCTCTGTCTCCCCCTTTTAGACTGTGAGCCCACTGTTGGGTAGGGACTGTCTCTATGTGTTGCCAATTTGTACTTCCCAAGCGCTTAGTACAGTGCTCTGCACATAGTAAGCGCTCAATAAATACGATTGATTGATTGATTGATTGATTCTCTGGGCCTCAGTTCCCTCATCTGTCAAATGGGGATGAAGACTGTGAGCCCCCCATGGGACAACCTGATCACCTTGTAACCTCCCCAGTGCTTAGAACAGTGCTTTGCACATAGTAAGCGCTTAATAAATGCCATTATTATTTTATTTTTATTATTATTATTATTATTATTACTATTACAGTCAGGTCAGACACTCCCAACTGGAGCTTCTGGTCTGAGAAGGAGGGAGTACAGGAAATTAATTCCCATTTTACAGATGAGGAAACCAAAGGGAAGTTACTTACTTAGCCTAATGGAAAGATCACGGTACTGGGAGTCAGGGGACCTGGGTTCTAATCCCGCTCTGCCACTTATCTCCTGTGCGACCTTAGGCAAGTCACTTCACTTCTCTGGGCTTCAGTTTCCTCATCTGCAAACTGGGGATTCTCCCTCCTACTTAGACTGTGAATCCTACGTGGGATCTGATTATGTTGCATCTACTCCAGTGCCTAGTATAGTGCTTGACCCCGAGTAAGAACTTAACAAAAACCACAATTAGTATCATTATCACTTGCCCAAATTCACACAGTAGGCAAGTGGCAGAGCCGAGATTAGGAGCCAGGTCTCCTCATCCTCCATCCTCTGCTCTCTCTACTGGGCCTTGCTAATTAATAATAATAATTATGGTACTTGCTAAGTGCTTACTCCGTGCCAAGCACTGTTCTAAGCCCTGGGGTAGACACAAGTTCATCAGGTTGGACACGGTCCCTGTCCCACACGGGGCTCACGCCCTTATCCCCATTTTACAGATGAGGTAACCGACACACAGAGAAATCAAGTGACTTGCCCAAGGTCACATAACAGACACGTGGCAGAGCCAGGATTAGAGCCCCTTCTAGAGTGGGAGCCCCCCTTCTAGACTGGGAGCCCACTGTTGGGTAGGGACCGTCTCTGTTTGTTGCCAACTTGTACTTCCCAAGCGCTTAGTACAGTGCTCTGCACACAGTATGCACTCAATAAATACAATTGAATGAATGAATGAATGAATGAACCCAACTTGTACTTCCCAAGCGCTTAGTACAGTGCTCTGCACACAGTAAGCGCTCAATAAATACCATTGAATGAATGAATAAATGAATGAACCTATGATGATGATGATGATGGCATTTGTTAAGCCATCATCTTTATTTGTTAAGCCAACATATTTATTACTCTGCTTATTTATTTATTTATTTATTTTACTTGTACATTTCTATCCTACTTATTTTATTCTGTTGGTATGTTTGATTCTGTTCTCTCTCTCCCCCTTTTAGACTGTGAGCCCACTGTTGGGTAGGGACTGTCTCTATGTGATGCCAATTTGTACTTCCCAAGCGCTTAGTACAGTGCTCTGCACATAGTAAGCGCTCAATAAATACGATTGATTGATTGATTGATTGATTAAGCGCTTACTATGTGCCAAGCACTGTTCTAAGCACTAGGGAGGATACAAGGTGATCAGGTTGTCCCACGTGGGGCTCACAGTCTTCATCCCCATTTTACAGTTGGGGGAACTGAGGCCCAGAGAAGTGAAGTGACTTGCCCAAAGTCACACAGCTAAGTGGTGGAGCTGGGATTTGAACTCATGTCCTTCAGACATCCATGCCCGTGCTCTGTCAAGCCACTTCTGGTCACCAACTGTATACTTTGGAGCTATTCATCCCTCCCTCTTCTGGGCTTGCCACCCGATTCATTGAGGTAAAGAGAGATAGTCAGGGAGCACGCTAACCAAATGCCCATCCCCTTTTGCCCTTCTCTTTTCCCTCTACTCCCTTATTCCATGTTGCCATCTCCCCAGATGATATCTTTATCCCTAAGGCCATGTGCCCAGAGCCTCTGGCCCAGGAGTTTCTCAGATCTATGTGATGCAATTCAGGCCGATGCCCAGTGGCTTGGGCCTCCATGAGTGTGACCTTGGGTAAGTCACTTCACTTCCCTGTGCCTTCGTTTCCTCACCTATAAAATGGAGAATAAATGCCATTATTAATTAACCTTCTCACTGAACCTCGATCTCATCTATCTCCCCGCCATCCTCTTACCCACATCCCATCTTCGGCCTGGAGCTCCCTCCCTCTTCATATTAGAAAGATAATTTCTCTCCCCCACTTCAGGGCCTTAATGAAGGCACATCTCCCCCCAAGGAGCCTTCCCTGACTGAGCCCTCCTCTCCTCTTCTCCCACTCCATCTGCGTCACCTTGGTTTGCTCTCTTCATGCATCCTTCCTCCCATCCCCACAGCACATCTGTATATATCTGTAATTTAATTATCGATTTATGTATATTAATGTCAGTCTCTCGCTCTAGCTTGGGCTCATGGGCAGGGAATGTGTCTGTTTGGTATTGCATTGTATTCTCCCAAGCGCTTAGCACAGTGCTTTGCATACAGTAAGAGCTCAATAAATACGATTGAATGAATGAATGAGTGGGTGGCCTGGGTTGGAGCATTCTGGACAAGCTGCTGGATCAGAAACTCCGGTGCTCAGGTTCCAACTTTGGCCTCACCCCTAAACACCTCAACACCTCATCACTGTGGTGTTTCTGGGCAGGTTCTGAACTTGGACACCCAGTTTCTAGCAGCAAAGTCCTAACATTCATGGCAGTTTACAACGGGAGCCAGGGGCTCCCCTAGGGCTTATAATAATGATGGGATTTGTTAAGCACTCACTATATGCAAAGCACTGTTCTAAGCGCTGGGGGGATACAAGGTGATCAGGTTGTCCCACGTGGGGCTCCCAGTCTTCATCCCCATTTTACAGATGAGTTAACTGAGGCACAGAGAAGTTAAGTGGCTTGCCCAAGGTCACACAGCTGACAAGTGGCGGAGCCGGAATTGGAACCCATGACCTCTGACTCCCAAGCCCACTCTCTTTCCACTGAGCCACACTGCTTCTCTGTGGCTTATAATAATAATGGTATTTGTTAAGCGCTTACTATGTGCAAAGCACTGTTCTAAGCGCTGGGGAGGTTACAAGGTGATCAAGTTGTCCCAATGGGGGCTCACAGTCTTAATCCCCATTTTACAGATGAGGTAACTGAGGCACAGAGAAGTTAAGTGGCTTGCCCAAGGTCACACAGCTGACAAGTGGCGGAGCCGGGATTGGAACCCATGACCTCTGACTCCCAAGCCCACACTCTTTCCACTGAGCTACGCTGCTTCTCTGAGGCTTATAATAATAATAATAATAATAATGGTATTTGTTAAGCACTTACTATGTGCAAAGCACCGTTCTAAGCGCTGGGGAGGTTACAAGGTGATCAGGTTGTCCCAACGGGGGCTCACAGTTTTAATCCCCATTTTACAGAGGAGGTAACTGAGGCCCAGAGAAGTTAAATGACTGGCCCAAAATCACCCAGCTGACAGTTGGCGGAGCCGGGATTTGAACCCATGACCTCTGACTCCAAAGCCCGGGCTCTTTCCACCGAGCCACGCTGCTTCTCTGGCTAGTTTGCCCTCGTAGTTAGCTGACACCATCCTGTGACTCGTAAATTTTGAACCCCAAAAGGCGCTGAAAGCACTCGGAGTTCAGCTAGCCAGTCCTGGGCCAACATCCCTGTGAGCCCACTGTTGGGTAGGGACTGTCTCTATATGTTGCCAATTTGTACTTCCCAAGCGCTTAGTACAGTGCTCTGCACACAGTAAGCACTCAATAAATACGATTGATGATGATGATGATCCCCGGTTTTAGCAAGTCCCTTTGAATTCTTAGGGGCCCCATAGACATATGGTAACTCAGGCATCCTCTCTGGTTGCAAACAGACAGATTGCCTCTATCCGTTGCTGAACTGTACTTTCCAAGCACTCAGTACAGTGCTCTGCACATCGTAAGCACTCGATAAATATGACTGAATGAATGAAGGACGGCCCCTGGCCTCAGGAATCGCTGAGCCCGTGCTCGGCCTCTGGGCCTAGGAATGGCTTCCTGATCCAATGCCAACGAGGCTTTGTCAGAGCACAGGATCAGGAGTCCAAAGCGTTCTGAAAGTGAGAAGAACCGCCAGATAATCCTAGAAAGAAGGGAGGAGGACAAGAAGGAGAGGAGGAGAGAGGAAGGGGCGGAAACAAGAAGTGGAGAAGGAAAAAATCGATTTGCCGCACTAGACTGTGTCTCAAGAGATGAGGCAGAAACCATCCTGACCTGACAGAGACCAAATTGTGCCAAAGGAAACTTCTTCATTGACAGTGACAATCAATCAATCAATCGTATTTATTGAGCGCTTACTGTGTGCAGAGCACTGTACTAAGCACTTGGGAAGTACAAATTGGCAACATATAGGGACGGTCTCTACCCAACAGTGGGCTCACAGTCTAAAAGGGGGAGACAAAACCGAACATACTAACAAAATAAAATAAATAGAATAGATATGTACAAGTACAGACCACAGAGGCAAAGAAGTTTGTTTGATTCTGGCCTTTGTGTCAGACTGGGAAGGTTTGGGTCTTTCATTCATTCAATTGTATTTATTGAGTGCTTACTGTGTGCAGAGCACCAACTTGGGAGAGTACAATATGACAATAAACAGACACATTCGCTGCTCACAACGAGCTTACAGTCTTAACATGCCTTTTTTCAATGGTATTCATTAAGCGCTTGCTGTTTGGTTCTTTCATTCATTCAATTGTGTTTATTGAGCACTTACTGTGTGCTGAGCACTGTACTAAGCACTTGGGAGAGTACAATATGACAATAAACAGACACATTCGCTGCTCACAACGAGCTTACAGTCTTAACATGCCTTTTTCCAATGGTATTCATTAAGCACTTGCTGTTTGGTTCTTTCATTCATGCCATTGCATTTATTGAGCGCTTACTGTGTGCAGAGCACTGTACTAAGCACTTGGGAGAGTACAATATGACAATAAACAGACACATTTGCTGCTCACAACGAGCTTACAGTCTTAACATGCCTTTTTTCAATGGTATTCATTAAGCGCTTGCTGTTTGGTTCTTTCATTCATTCAACTGTATTTATTCATTTATTCAATCACATTTATTGAGCGCTTACTGTGTGCACAGCACTGTACCAAGCACTTGGGAAGTACAAGTTTGCAACATCTAGAATCGGTCCCTACCCAACAGCGGGCTCACAGTCTAGAAGGGGGAGACAGACAACAAAACAAAACATATTGACAAAATAAAATAAATAGAATAAATATGTACAAATAAAATAGAGTAGTAAATATGTACAGACATACATACATATATTCATTCATTCATTCAATCGTATTTATTGAGTGCTTACTGTGTGCAGAGCACTGTACTAAGCACTTGGGAGAGTACAATATGACAATAAACAGACACATTCGCTGCTCACAACGAGCTTACAGTCTTAACATGCCTTTTTTCAATGGTATTCATTAAGCGCTTGCTGTTTGGTTCTTTCATTCATTCAATTGTATTTACTGAGCGCTTACTGTGTGCACAGCACTGTACTAAGCACTTGGGAGAGTACAATATGACAATAAACAGACATTCGCTGCTCACAACGAGCTTACAGTCTTAACATGCCTTTTTTCAATGGTATTCATTAAGCTCTTGCTGTTTGGTTCTTTCATTCATTCAATTGTATTTATTCATTCATTCATTCATTCAATCATATTTATTGAGCGCTTACTGTGTGCAGAGCACTGTACTAAAATAGAGTAGTAAATATGTACAGACATATATACATATATTCATTCATTCATTCATTCAATCTTATTTATTTAGTGCTTACTGTGTGCAGAGCACTGTACTAAGCACTTGGGAAATTACAATATAACAGTAAACTGACACATTCGCTGCTCACAACGAGCTTACAGTCTTCACATGCCTTTTTTCAATGGTATTCATTAAGCGCTTGCTGTTTGGTTCTTTCATTCATTCAGTTGTATTTACTGAGTGCTTACTGTGTGCACAGCACTGTACTAAGCACTTGGGAGAGTACAATATGACAATAAACAGACACATTCGCTGCTCACAACGAGCTTACAGTCTTAACATGCCTTTTTTCAATGGTATTCATTAAGCGCTTGCTGTTTGGTTCTTTCATTCATTCTGTTGTATTTATTGAGCGCTTACTGTGTGCACAGCACTGTACTAAGCACTTGGGAGAGTACAATATGACAATAAACAGACACATTCGCTGCTCACAACGAGCTTACAGTCTTAACATGCCTTTTTTCAATGGTATTCATTAAGCGCTTGCTATGTGCCAGGCACTGTACTAAGCGCTAGGGTAGTTACTTTATCATAACAGTAAAATAAACGGTATTTGTTAAGCATTTACGGTGTGCCAAGTACTGTATTAAGCACTGGAGTAGATCTAAGATAATCAGATCGAACAGAATTGCTCTTCCACATGGGGCTCACAGTCTAAAGGAGTGGAGAACAGGGACTTAATCTCCATTTTATAGGTGAGGAAACCAAGGCACAGGGAAGTGAAGTGACTTACCCAAGGTCACACAGCAGGTAATAATAATGATGGCATTTGTTAAGCGCTTACTATGTGCAAAGCACTGTTCTAAGCGCTGGGCACTGTTCTGAGGTAAGTGGCAGAGATGGGATTAAAAGTCAGGTTTTCTGCCTTGCAAAGCCCATGCTCTCTCCATTAGACAAAGCTGTTTCTTTAGGGTCATCATCATCATCATCAATCGTATTTATTGAGCGCTTACTGTGTGCAGAGCACTGTACTAAGCGCTTGGGAAGTACAAGTTGGCAACATATAGAGACAGTCCCTACCCAACAGTGGGCTCACAGTCTAAAAGGGGGAGACAGAGAACAAAGCCAAACATACTAACAAAATAAAATAAATAGAATAGATATGTACAAGTAAAATAAATAAATAGAGTAATAAATATGTACAAACATATATACAGGTCCTGCTATGGTCCTGCTATGGGTCCTGCTATGGTACTCTTGCGTACCTAAGTATTTTACTTTCTTAAGTACAGTGCTCTGGACTTAGTACGTACTTAATAAATACCATAAATTGACTAATTAGTCACTTACTGAACACGAGGGAAGCACATCTACCTTGTCAGTCAGTCTGTGTGCAGAGCAATGTAAGAATAATAATAATAATGATGATGATGATGGTATTTGTTAAGCGCTTACTATGTGCAAAGCACTGTTCTAAGCGCTGGGGAGGTTACAAGGTGATCAAATTGTCCCACAGAGGGGCTCACGGTTTTAATCCCCATTTTGCAGATGAGGGAACTGAGGCACAGAGAAACTAAGTGACTTGCCCAAAGTCACACAGCTGACAGTTGGCGGAGCCGGGGTTTGAACCGATGACCTCTGACTCCAAAGCCCGTGTTCTTTCCACTGAGCCACGCTGCTTCTTGCTTAGTACAGTGTGCTGCACACAGTGAACGCTCAATAAATATGACTGAATGAAATGGAGATTCTTCCTGATTCCCCTACCTGTAATTTATTTCAGTGTGATTTCCCCAGCTAGATGTGTCTATGACCTCTAATGTACTCATTGTGGTATTTGTTAAGCGCTTACTGTATGCCAGGAACTGAAACAGCATGGCCTAGTGGCTAGAGCTTGAGCTTGGGAGTCAGAGGTCGTGGGTTCAAATCCCGGCTCCGCCAACTGTCAGCTGAGTGACTTTGGGCAAGTCACTTCACTTCTCTGGGCCTCAGTTCCCTCATCTGGAAAATGGGGATTAAAAATGTGAGCTCCACGTGGGACAATCTGATTAACTTGTATCTACACCAGCGCTTTGAACAGTGCTTGGCACATAGCAAGTGCTTAACAAATTTCATTATTATTACTATTATTATTATTATCACTAAGCGCTGGGGTGCAGTCAAGCAAATCGGGTTAGACACAGTCCCTGTCCTACGTGGGGCTCACACTAACAATCCCCATTTTTCAGATGAAGTTTTAAGGGCTTGGGAGAATACAATATAACAATATATTGGACAAATTTCCTGCCCACAGCAACCTTACAGTCTAGAGGGGGAGACAGACATTAATATAAATAAATATGGCCTCTAGCCATAGTGCACCCAATAAATAGTCCTCTCCCCCTCCTCCCCCTCGCCATGCCCCCGTTTTACCTCCTTCCCCTCCCCATAGCACCTGTATATATGTATATATGTTTGTACCAGCGCTTAGAACAGTGCCCTGCACATAGTAAGCGCTTAACAAATGCCATCAATATTATTATTACTTACTGATTACTCTATTTGTTTTACTTGTACATATTTATTCTATTTATTTTATTTTGTTAATACGTTTTGTTTTGTTGTCTGTCTCCCCCTTCTAGACTGTGAGCCCGCTGTTGGGTAGGGACCGTCTCTAGATGTTGCCAACTTCCCAAGTGCTTACTTAGTACAGTGCTCTGCACACAGTAAGTGCTCAATAAATACAATTGAATGAATGAATGAATGAAATAGTCAAAACTACACCACCAAATATTACTTGTACATATTCACTATTCTAGTTATTTTATTTTATTAATATGTTTTGTTTTGTTGTCTGTCTCCCCCTTCTAGACTGTGAGCCTGCTGTTGGGTAGGGACTGTCTCTATATGTTGCCAACTTGTACTTCCCAAGCGCTTAGTACAGTGCTCTGCACACAGTAAGCGCTCAATAAATACGATTGAATGAATGAATGAAAGAAATAGTCAAAACTACGCCACCAAATATTACTTGTACATATTCACTATTCTATTTATTTTATTTTGTTAATATGTTTTGCTTTGTTGCCTGTCTCCCCCTTCTAGACTGTGAGCCCGCTGTTGGGTAGGGGCCGTCTGTTGGGTAGGGGCCGTCTCTATATGTTGCCAACTTGTAATTCCCAAGCGCTTAGTACAGTGCTCTGCACACAGTAAGTGCTCAATAAATATGATTGAATGAATGAATGAAAAGATATGATCCTGGCATCTTGAGTCCTAGTAACTAAGCCCTCTCTCTTGGTGACTTGCAGGGAAGAATGGAGTGGATGCTCATCAAATCTGCAGCTGCTATTAAATTGGGCAGGGCTACTAATGTTTTGGAAGACAGAACAAAAATTCAAAGTGAAATAGACAAATTGGGAAACTGGCCCTATGAAAATAGGATAGATGAACAATAAAAATGATTAGATGGGTGAACTCACTCGGCTGTAAATTCCTTGTATCATCATCATCATCAATCGTATTTATTGAGTGCTTACTGTGTGCAGAGCACTGTACTAAGCGCTTGGGAAGTACAAATTGGCAACATATAGAGACAGTCCCTACCCAACAGTGGGCTACCAACTCTACTGTACTCTCCCAAGTGATTATTATAGCTCTAATAGCGCTCAATAAATACCATTAATGGTACTTATTGTACTTGTACTTCCCAAGAGCTTAGTACAGTGCTCTGCACACAGTAAGAGCTCAATAAATGTGATTGATTGATGGATTGATTGATTGAAAACCATTCCTATGATAAATGGTTGACTTGACACCTGTCCACATGTTTTGTTTTGTTGCCTGTCTCCCCCTTCTAGACTGTGAGCCCGCTGTTGGGTAGAGACCATCTCTATATGTTGCCAACTTGTACTTCCCAAGCGCTTAGTACAGTGCTCTGCACACAGTAAGCGCTCAATAAATACAACTGAATGAATGAATGAATCGGGGTTGTTTAGCTGGAAGCAAAGTTTATGGGGAAGCCGTGTGGCGTAGTGGAAAGCGCATGAACCTGGGAGCGGGAGGACCTGAATTCTAACCCTGATTCCGCCTCTTAACCTGTTGTGTGACCTTGGGCAAGTCACTTAACTTATTCGTGCCTCACTTCACTCACCTGCAAAATGGGGAGTCATTTTGAATGAGGAGAATGAGGAGTTCTCCCTCCTACTCAGAATGTGAGCTCCATGTGGGACCTGATTACCTTATATCTACCCCAGCACTTGGTACAGTGCTTGGCCCATGGTGGACGCTTAACAAACACCACAATTATTGTTGTTGTTATCATTATTATCATTATGATTATTTTCAGCTGAGTGACTTCCAATCTGAGAAAGGTCTTTTTCTTGGAAGCGGGTGAGAGGAGAGATCTTTGTTGCCTTGTTATTTTTCATGTCCGGATGGCCCAGGACTGGCAGCCTGGGTTCAGGGTTTCTTTAGGAAGTTGGGAAAGTTCGGGATTTTTCCACTTGGAAAAGAGGAATCCCTATGCGGCTTTGAGAAAACTTTCCACGCAGCTCTCATTTAAATGTGAAATTAGTACCAGTCTCTCCATTTGCCTTCCTTCTCTCTTCTGTTCCCCCCACCACTAGATTTTGAACTCCTTAATAGCCAAGAGAAAAACACTGCGTGAGAAGCAGCGTGGCTCAGTGGAAAGAGCCCGGGCTTTGGAGTCAGAGGTCATGGGTTCAAATCCCCACTCCGCCAATTGCCAGCTGTGTGACCTTGGGCACGTCATAACTTCTCTGTGCCTCAGTTACCTCAACTGTAAAATGGGGACTAAGAACTGTGAGCCCCCGGTGGGACAACCTGATCACCTTGTAACCTCCCCAGTGCTTAGAACAGTGCTTTGCACATAGTAAGTGCTTAATAAATGCTATTATTATTATTATTATTATTAAAAAATGGGTGCCCTAGTAGAAAGAGCATGGGCCCTGGAAGTCAGAGGACCTGGGTTCTAATCCCAGCACTTTCAATTGCTTGCTGAGTGACCTTGGGCAAGTTATTTTACTTCACTGTGCCCCCATTTCCTCAAGTGTAAAATAGGGATTAAATACCTGCTCTCCCTCCTACTTAGACTGTGAGTCCCTTGCAGCACAGGGATTGTGTTTGACCTAATTAACTTGTACCTATCCCAGAGCTTAGAACAGTGTTTGACGCACAGTCAGAGCCTAACAAATACCATAAAATAAAAGAACTGCCCTTCCTCTTGCCTGGAAGAGGAACCTGCTCCCTACACCCTGCCCCAAACTGGACCTGGACCCCCCACTGCAGAGCCCAGGTTGCCTAACAGAGTTGGTAGACATTCATTCATTCATTCAATTGTATTTATTGAGCGTTTACTGTGTGCAGAGCACTGTACTAAGCGCTTGGGAAGTACAAGTTGACAACATATAGAGAAGGTCCCTATCCAACAGGGGGCTCATATTCTAGAAGGGGGAGACAAAGAGCAAAATAAAACATATTAACAAAATAAAATAAATAGAATAAATATGTACAAATAAAATAAAATAAAATAAAATAGAGCAATAAATACATACAAATATATATACATATATGCAGGTAGACATGATCCCTACCCACTATGAGCTTACAGTCTAAAGGGGGAGACAGACATTAATACACATAAATAAATTATGGATATATACATAAGCGCTGTGGGGCTTAGGGAGGGTTGAATAAAAGAAGCAAATCCAGGTGCAAATTCTCCTCACCGTCCCTCCATCTTGTCCACCTCTCGGCCGACCTCTCACCCTTCTCTTGCCTTTGATCTGCAACTCCCTCTCTGTTCATATTCATTCATTCAATCGTATTTATTGAGCGCTTACTGTGTGCAGAGCACTGTACTAAGCGCTTGGGAAGTACAAATCAGCAAAATATAGAGATGGTCCCTACCCAACAACAGGCTTACAGTCTAGAAGTCTATTACTCTATTTATTATTACTCTATTTATTTATTTATTACTCTATTTATATTATTACTCTATTTATTTATTTATCTTATACATATCTATTCTATTTATTTTATTTTGTCAGTATGTTTGGTTTTGTTCTCTGTCTCCCCCTTCTAGACTGCGAGCCCGCTGTTGAGTAGGGACTGTCTCTATGTGTTGCCGACTTGTACTTCCCAAGCGCTTAGTCCAGTGCTCTGCACGCAGTAAGCGCTCAATAAATACGATTGATTGATTGATTGATAGAAGGGGGAGACAGACAACAAAACATGTAGACAGGTGGCAATCGCTCTTCCCACCTTTATAACCTTATTTGAAAGCACATCTCCTCCAAGGGGCCTTCCCCGACTAAGCCCTCATTTCCTCTTCTCCCATAGTTTTCTGTATTGCCTTTGCATAAGCGCTTAGTACAGTGCTCTGCACACAGTAAGCGCTCAATAAATACGATTGAATGAATTTGGATAATAATAATAATAATAATGATGGCATTTGTTAAGCACTTACTATGTGCTGAGCACTGGATTTGCACCCTTTATTCACCCCTTCCTCAGCCCCACTGCATTTATGTACACAGATAAAATTTACTGATTTGTAGTAATGTCAACATCCCTCTCCAGATTGTAAGTTTGTTGTGGGCAGGGAAAGTGTCTAACAACTAGCGCTTAGAACAGTGCTTTGCACATAGTAAGCGCTTAATAAATGCCATCATTATTACTTTACTCTACTCTCCCAAGTGCTTAGTACAATGCTCTGCACTAAGCACTCAATAAATTTGATTGCTTACCAACTCTTCTGTATTGCATATTCCAAAGCGCTTAGTGCAAATGCTCTGCACATAGCGTGCTCAATAAACACCACTGATTGATCGATTTTTCACATTCATTCAATCATATTTATTGAGCCCTTACTGTGTGCAGAGCACTGTACTAAGCGCTTGGGAAGTACAAGTTGGCAACATATAGAGACGGTCCCTACCCAGCAGTGGGGTCGCAGTCTAGAAGGGGGAGACAGAGAACAAAACAAAACATATTAACAGAACAAAATAAATAGAATAAATATGTACAAGTTAAATAAATCAATAAATAGAGTAATAAATACGTACAAACATATATACATATATACAGGTGCTGTGGGGAAGGGAAGGAAGTAAGGCAGGGGGGATGGAGAGGGGTAGGAGGAGGAAAGGAAGGAGGGGGCTCAGTGTGGGAAGGCCTCCTGGAGGAGGTGAGCTCTCAGTAGGGCCTTGAAGGGAGGAAGAGAGCGAGCTTGGCGGATGGGCAGAGGGAGGGCATTCCAGGCCCGGGGGAGGATGTGGGCCGGGGGTCGATGGCGGGACGGGCGAGAACGAGGCTCGGTGAGGAGGTGGGCGGTGGCAGAGGAGCGGAGGGTGCGGGCTGGGCTGGAGAAGGACAGAAGGGAGCTGAGGTAGGAGGGGGCCAGGGGATGGACAGCCTGGAAGCCCAGGGTGAGGAGTTTCTGCCTGATTGATTGGATTTCCCAAAATTCAGGTGTGCACTGCTGGTTTGAGACAGCCAAATCCAATGTACTCCATTGCCCAAGTAGCCTCTCTCTCAAACGGTTCATATACTCTACTGTCTCCTGTAAATATACACCAATGCCCACGTAGCATCGACCTACACACACGAATGATCCAGACCATCTGGGCAACCTGATACTTTGGTTATTTTATGTCCCAACTGCCATCCATCTGCAATACCCACTTAATTCATGGTAGGGGTGCACCTTTCAGACGGGGCTGGCATAAGATGGTAAGCAGCTGAGGCAACGATCTGCCACCCAGGCATTGGGGCCTGAAATAGCCAAAGTATAGCGTTGCCCCGCAATCATCTGGATGATTTGTGTGAACAGGTCTGGGCTGCCTTTAGCTTGGGCAGCCTTTGCTGGTTGTTTTGCTTTCACCCAGAGGGCTCCGGGAAGGCTGTAATCTCTTGGCCAACCTCAAATCTGGAACAGCAGGAAGCTGGGCAGGAACAGCCCGGGAGGATGGTAATAATAATAATAACAATGGCATTTATTAAGTGCTTACTATGTGCAAAGCACTGTTCTAAGCGCTGGGGAGGTTACAAGGTGATGAGGTTGTCCCACGGGAGGCTCACAGTCTTAATCCCCATTTTACAGATGAGGTAACTGAGGCACAGAGAAGTTAAGTGACTTACCCAAAGTCACACAGCTGACAATTGGCGGAGCCGAGATTTGAACCCATGACCCCTGACTCCAAAGCCCGTGCTCTTTTCCACTGAGCCACACGGCTTCTCTAAGTACACACACTGCAGTCAGGGTGAAGGAATGTTGTGATCTAGCCATGCCATCTATGTGACCTCAGGCAAGTCTCTTAACTTCTCTGTGCTTCAGTTACCTCATCTGTAAAATGGGGATGAAGACTGGGAGCCCTCCGTGGGACAACCTGATCACCTTGTTTCCTCCCCAGCGCTTAGAACAGTGCTTTGCACATAGTAAGCGCTTAACAAATGCCATCATCATCATCGTCATGACCAGACTTTTTTTTTTTAATGGTACTTGTTCACTGTGGGCCCGTTGTTGGGTAGGGACCGTCTGTATATGTTGCCGACTTGTACTTCCCAAGCACTTAGTACAGTGCTCTGCACACAGTAAGCGCTCAATAAATACGATTGAATGAATGAATGAATATACATATGTATATATAATAATGTTTGTACATATTTATTACTCTATTTATTTTACTTGTACATATTTATTCTATTTATTTTATTTTGTTAATATGTTTTGTTTTGCTGTCTGTCTCCCCCTTCTAGACCGTGAGCCCGCTGTTGGATAGGGACTGTCTCTATGTGTTGTCGACTTGTACTTCCCAAGCGCTTAGTACAGTGCTCTGCACACAGTAAGCGCTCAATAAATACGATTGATTGATTGACCGTCTCTATTCATTGTTCATTCATTCATTCAATTGTATTTATTGAGCACTTACTGTGTGCAGAGCACTGTGCTTTGCACATAGTAACTGCTTAAGAGCTTAAGCGCTTAAGAGAGCGCTTCAAGAGAAGCGGTGTGACTCAGTGGAAAGAGCCCGGGCTTTGGAGTCAGAGGTCATGGGTTCAAATCCCGGCTCTGCCAACTGCCAGCTGTGTGACTTTGGGCAAGTCACTTCACTTCTCTGGGCCTCAGTTCCCTCATCTGGAAAATGGGGATGAAAACTGTGAGCCCCCCCGTGGGACAACCTGATCACCTTGGAACTTCCCCAGCGCTTAGAACAGTGCTTTGCACGTAGTAAGCGCTTAATCAATCAATCATATTTATTGAGCACTCACTGTGTGCAGAGCACTGTACTAAGCGCTTGGGAAGTACAAGTCGGCAACACATAGAGACAGTCCCTGCCCAACAGCGGGCTCACAGTCTAGAAGGGGGAGACAGAGAACAAAACCAAACATACTAACAAAATAAAATAAATAGAAAAGATATGTACAAGCAAAATAAATAAATAAATAAATAGAGTAATAAATATGTACAAACATATATACATATATACAGGTCCTGCTATGGGTCCTGCTATGGTACTCTTGTGTACCTAAGTATTCTACTTTCTTAAGTACAGTGCTCTGGACTTAGTAGGTACTTAATAAGTAAGATAAATAAATAAATAGAGTAATAAATATGTACAAACATATATACAGGATATACATATATACAGCTTAACAAATACCATCATTATTATTGTGAGAGGACAAGTTGGCGGCCCACGGGGGATTTCTCACTCCAATCCGAACGGTCTGAAGGGCACCCAGACCTTCTCCCCGCTCCCTCAGAGAAAACCAAAATGAAAGATGGCAAACGGGCAAACTAATCCCAAACTTTACGCCCCACTCCCGGCCGCCCTCCGCTTTCCTGTCCCTTCCTCGGAAGTCAATCCCCTGTCCCAGCTGCAGTTGATTTTGAGGGAGAAGAGGCCTGAAGCCTCAACTCCTGCAGTGGGGAGGGTCCGTCAGGAGACACAGCTCCTCTGGCCTGACTTCCTGGAGCTAAAAGTCACTCACCGCCCTCCAGGAAGAGCAGCACGGCAGCTGCCAGGGTGGCGAAGCTGGCAGGACGGGTTTTCCCATCTAGTTTGGCTGCTATTTATTATTTATGCTATCTATTAGGTGCTTACTAGGTGCCAGGCACTCTACTAAGTGCTGGGGTAGACACAAGCGAATCAGCTTGGACACGGTTCATGTCCCACATGGGGCTCACAGTCTTAATCCCCATTTTACTTTTGAGGTAACTGGAGCACTGAGAAGTAAAGGGACTTCCCCAAGGTCATTCATTCACTCACTCAATCATATTTATTCATTCATTCAATTGTATTTATTGAGCGCTTACTGTGTGCAGAGCACTGTACAAAGCGCTTGGGAAATACAAGTTGGCAACATCTAGAGACGGTCCCTAACCAACGGTGGGCTCACGGTCTAGAAGGGGGAGACAGAGAACAAAACATATTAACAAAATAAAATAAATAGAATATGTACAAATAAAACGATCATATTTATTGAGCGCTTACTGTGTGCAGAGCACTGGACTAAGCGCTTGGGAAGTACAAGTTGGCAACATATAGAGACGGTCCCTACCCGACAGTGGGCTCACGGTCTAGAAGGGGGAGACAGAGAACAAAACATATTAACAAAATAAAATAAATAGAATAAATATGTACAAATAAAATAAATAAATACTCAATCGTATTTATTGAGCGCTTACTGTGTGCAGAGCACTGTACTAAGTACTTGGGAAGTACAAGTTGGCAACATATAGAGACGGTCCCTACCCGACAGTGGGCTCACAGTCTAGAAGGGGGAGACGGAGAACAAAAGAAAACATATTAACAAATTAGAATAAATAGAATAAATATGTACAAATAAAATAAATAAATAGAGTAATAAATACATATAAACATATATACAGGTGCCGTGGGGAGGGGAAGGAGGTAAGGCGGGGGAACGGAGAGGGGTGGACGGGGAGAGGAAGGAGGGGGCTCAGTCTGGGTCACACGGCAGCCTAGTACAGTGCTCTGCACACAGTAAGCGCTCAATAAATACGATTGAATGAATGATTGATAGTGGCAGAGCCGGGATTGGAACCCAGGTCCTTCAGACTCTCGGGCCCGGGCTCTATCCATTAGACTGCACTGCAATTCCAAGCAGAAGGTGAAACCCTTTGGCCGTTGGTGGTTCAGTGGTAGAATTCTCGCCTCCCATGCATTCATTCATTCATTCAATCGTATTTATTGAGCGCTTACTGTGTGCAGAGCACTGGACTAAGCGCTTGGGAAGTACAAGTTGGCAACATATAGAGACAGTCCCTACCCAACAGCGGGCTCAAAGTCTAGACGGGGGTGACGGACAACAAAACAAGCAGGTGACCTGGGGTTGATTCCCAGCCAACGCAGTAATCTTTAGAGAAGCAGTGTGGCTTAGTATACAGAGCATGGGCCTGGAAATCAGAAGGACTTGGGTTCTAATCCCGGCTCCACTTTGACCTTGGGCAAGTCATTTAACTTCTCTAGGCCTCCGTTACCTCATCTGGAAAAGGGAGATTAAGAGTGTGAGCCCCATGAGGGACAGGGATTGTGTCCAAACTGATGAATTTATGTTTACCCCAGCACTTCGAACAGTGCTTGGCAGATAGTAAGTGTTCAACAAGTACTGTAATTATTATTTTTATCGTCGGGGGCCCCAGCGAAAACCAACTCTTGGGAAGTTGCCACCCTGATGCCCCTCCTGGGCCCAGCAACCGCAGAGAGTAGTAAGAGGAGTTAGAAGCCACCGGGGCCCCGGCTGCCCCGATCTGACCAACTTCGGGCCTGTCGAAGCCTAGGGCTCCGAGGATACGCGCGATGAGCTCCGGACCTTTACCGAACTAAGGAAAATGGGATGAATGGGTGCAATCACGCTAGGTAGGCAGACACGGCAGTAATGAATTTACAACCTGATCCGTCTAGCGGAAAAGGCAGCCTCCACAAATCCTTGTCCGCCCAGGCAGTGGCCGGCCCAGGGCAGCAGTGGAAGAAAGTAAGAGAAGCAGCAAAGAAGAGAAGAAGCAGCATGACCTAGTGGAAAGGACGTAGGCCTGGGAATCCGAGAACCTGGGTTTTAATCCCGGCTCTGCCACTTGTGTGCTGTGTGACTCTGGGCAAGTCACTTAAATACCAAAATTATTATTATTATTAACTTCACTGTTGCCTCAGTTACCTCATCCAAAAAATGGGGATGAAGACTGTGAGCAGGGACAGGGATTGGGACAGGGATTGTGTCTAACCCGATTAGCTTGTATCTATCTACCTCAGGGTTTTTTGTATAACGCCTAGTATAATGGACAGAACAAGGGTCTGGGAATCAGAAGGTCACGAGTTCCAATCCCGGTTCCTCCACTTGTCTGCTGTGTGGCCTTGGGCAAGTCACTTAACTTCTCTGGGACTCAGTTACCTCATCTGTAAAACGGGGATTAAGACTGTGAGCCCCAAGTGGGACAGGGACTGTGTCCAACTCGATTTGCTTGCATCCACCACAGTGCTTAGTACAGTATGTGGCACATAGTAAGCACTTAACAAATACCACAGTTATGATTATTATTCATTCATTCAATCGTATCTATTGAGTGCTTACTGTGTGCAGAGCACTGTACTAAGTGCTTGGGAAGTACAAGTTGGCAACATATAGAGACGGTACTATTATTATTCACTTCTCTATGCCTCAGTTAACTCATCTGTAAAATGGGGATTGAAACTGTGAGCCCCACTCGGGGCAGGGACTGTGTCCAACCCGATTTGTTTGTATGCACCCCAGCCCTTAGTACAGTGTGTGGCACATAGGAAGTGCTTACCAAATACCATTATTATGATGATGATGATTATTCTCCCAGTCTCAGTTACCTCGGCTACAAAATGGGGATTGAGACTGCAGGACCCACATGGGAAAAGGAATGTGTCCAACTCGATTTGCTTGTATCCACCCCAGCGCTTAATATAGTGGCACATAGTAAGTACTTAACATATACCATAATAATAATAATAATTATTATTATTATTCTCTGGGTCTCAAATTACTCCAACAGTTACCACAGACTGTGAACCCTATGAGGGACAAGGACCGTGTCCAACTCGATTTGCTTGTTTGTACCCACTCCAGCACTTAGTACAGTGCCTGGCACATAGTAAATACTTACCAAATATTACCACTACTATAGAGCAAGCTCTTAATGAATGCCATTAAAAAATAAAGCAGAACAAACCAAACCAAACTTACCAAATATTACCACTACTATAGAGCAAGCTCTTCATGAATGCCATTAAAAAATTAAAAAGAACAAAGTCTATGCTTCACTGCCTCAGATCCACTGGATGTCTTCCCTTCACAGGTCGTAGCTTCCCTATGAAGCAGCGTGGCTCAATGGAAAGAGCCCGGGCTCTGGAGTCAGAGGTCATGGGTTCAAATCCCGGCTCTGCCAATTGTCAGCTGTGTGACCTTGGGCAAGTCACTTAACTTCTCTGTGCCTCAGTTACCTCATCTGTAAAATGGGGATTAAGACTGTGAGCCCCCGTGGGGCAACTTGGTCACCTTGTAGCCTCCCCAGTGCTTAGAACAGTGCTTTGCACATAGTAAGCGCTTAATAAATGCCATTATTATTATTATTCTTCCTTTCTCAACCCATAGAAGCTGGCAGGGAGACAGTGGCAACCAGCAGCTGCAGAGGGAGCCAGCACTGCATTCAATCCTAATCACTCTTCCCTTCTTTTTTTTTTTTAAATGGTATTTATTAAGCACTTCTTTTGTACCAGGCACTGTACAAACTGATGGGGTAGATATGAAGTAATGAGGTTGGATACAGTCCATGTTTCTCATGGGGCGCCCAGTCTTAATCCCTATTTTACAGATGCGGTAACTGAGGGACAGAGAAGGTAAATTGCACAACAGAAAAGTGGCCGAGCCGGGATTAGAATCCAGGTCCTTCTGATTCCTAGGGCCATGCTCTATCTGCTAGGTCACATTGCTTCTCTGCTACTCTGCAGAAATATCAATAAATCAATCAATCAATCAATCATATTTATTGAGCGCTTACTGTATGCAGAGCACTGGACTAAGCGCTTGGGCAGTACAAGTTGGCAACATATAGAGACGGTCCCTACCCAACAGTGGGCTCACGGTCTAGAAGGGGGAGACAGAGAACAAAACAAAACATATTAACAAAATAAAATAAATAGAACAGATATGTACAAGTAAAATAAATGAATAAATAGAGTAATAAATATGTACAAACATATATACATATATACAGATATCTCTCCAGAAGTGAGTTTGTTTGTGCAAGCGAGAGACAGAGAAAAAGAGATAGTTTGTGTGCTTATCTGAGTCAGTGTATGCACCTCCCTCTCATTTCTTTGTCTCTCTCTTTCCAGAGTCTCTGACACTGCTTCCCATTCCTGTCCTTTTTTGCTCCCTCTCTTAGTACTAAGCACTTGGGAGAGTACAGTATAGGAGTTGGTAGACACATTCCCGGACCACAACAAGTTTACAATCTAGAGAGGGATGTAGACATTAATATAAATCAGTAAATTATATCTATATACATAAGTGCTGTGGGGCTGAGGGAGGGGTGAATAAAGGGTGCAAATCCAGTGCTTGGCACATAGTAAGCACTTAACAAATACCATCATTATTATTATTATTATCCAAACGCAAAAACAATACAGAAAAATATGGGAGAAGAGGAAATGAGCACTTAATCGGGGAAGGCCTCTCGGAGATGTGCTTTCAAATAAGGTTATAAAGGTGGGAAGGGTGATTGCCAACCTGTCTACATGTTTTGTCACCTGTCTACATGTTTTGTTTTGTTGTCTGCCTCCCCCTTCTAGACCGTGAGCCCATTGTTGGGTAGGGACTGTCTCTAGATGTTGCCAACTTGTACTTCCCAAGCGCTTAGTACAGTACTCTGAACACAGTAAGTGCTCAATAAATATGATTGAATGAATGAATGAAAGAATGGGATTTGGGTCCCTTCCCCACAAAGCATCACTCCCCGCCTGAGTTGGAGTTCCAGAAAAATCTAGTCACATCAGATTTATTACAACTGGGTTCAACCTTGTCCAGGGCATGGCATGCTGAAAATACAGAACAGGTTTGTTTTAATTGATGAGGTTAATGCCATCCCGGATTAGGGCACAGATAAAAACACCCACGCCACCCCCACATACTGGTAACTGGCAGAAGTAGGGGCAGGAAGGGGGGCCATCAAGCTATCTTAGCCCAGCCCATCATGCAGTATGCACTTTGCTAGCCAGCTGTCCTTTAATCTTGACGGTCACGTCTCCAGCTCTCAGCTCTTCTCATTTCAGTGTGGCTGAAAAGGTTGACCCCTCTCAGGAGAGTTTCCATAACTCTACCCGTCTCGACTACGGGAGGGAGAGTCAAGCAGAGGCCTACCCATTCCATTCCTAGCTTGGGCAGTGGTTAGCGAGTGGAAGGCAATCCGCTACAATTTAAAACTCACTCATGCTGGGCAGCAGTGGTGCGGGAGAGAGTCGAGGACGGCGACTCAAGTTGACTGCACGGAAGAGGTGATGGTAAACCGCTTCTGTATTTTTACCAAGAAAACTCAATGGATCCACTACCAGAACGATTGCAGGTGGAGGTGGGGCATTCTGAGAGAGATGTGTCCGTGGCGTCACTATCAGTCAGAGACGACTCGGCATAAAACAAGAAAAGGTTGATGTGCAACTGACACTCTCTTCCATAAAAAGTGCACATAAGATTATTCTTTGTCAGGCTGATGACAGTGAGGTTTGGTGGAAAGTGCACAGGCTTGGGAGCCAGAGGGCCTGGGTTCTAATCCTGGCTCCACCACTTGTCTGATGGGTGACCTTGGACAAGTCACTTAACTTCTCTGGCCCTCAGTTTCCTCGTTTGTAAGACCTGCTCGGTCTACCCTCCACATTGTACTCTGGCAGAAGCGGGGACCTGAGGGCAGGCCTAGAATCCCCATGCCGACCTCACAGCCCAGGAAAGGGGGTGAAGGGGCAAAAGAGGGGAGAAAACAACTGAGACACCAAGAATGGTGAACCAAAACGACAGCTGCAGAGACAGCAAAGAAGCAAACCGATTAACCTCCATTGCTCTCGGTAAAAAGCGAATGTCAATGAACCAATCGTACTTATTGAGTGCTTACTGTGTGCATAGTAGTAATAATAGTAATGATGGTATTTGTTAAGCGCTTACTACGTGCAAAGCACTGTTCTAAGTGCTGGGGAGGTTACAAGGTTATCAGGTTGTCCCACGGGGGGCTCACAGTTGTAATCCGCATTTTACAAATGAGGTAACTGAGGCACAGAGAAGTGAAGTGATTTGCCCAAAGTCACACAGCTAACAGTTGGAGTCCTCTGACTCCAAAGCCCGTGTGCTTGAAAGAGTACAATATAACAGAGTTGATTGACTCATTCCCTGCCCACAAGGAGCTTACCGTCTAGAGGGGAAGATAAACATTAATATAAATAAATTATGGGTATGTACCTACCATATGTAGCTGGGGCTGCAGGAGGGGTGAATATAGGAAGCAAATCTAAATGAAAAGGTGATGCAGAAGGGAGTGGGAGAAGAGGAAACTTCAGGATGAAAGAGAGAGAGGGACACTAAAGATAAGAAGGAGACAGCTGGTAGAGAAGCTTGGCTCCAACACTCAGGAGTTGCTGTTTGATGTGGAAATGAATGGGTAAACCATTGGAGGTTTTTGAGAAGAGAAGTGTTGAATTCTCAATAGTGTATTAGGAAAGTGATCCTGACAGCTCTATGAAGGCGAGAAAAAAGAGGTGAAGAAGCTGGAGGCAAGGAGGCCAGAAAAGGAGGCTGAAACTTTAATCATCCAGCTGGGAGATGATGAAGGCCTGAACCACAGGGGTGCCCTTAAAGGTGGAGAGGAAGGGACGGATCTGAGAAATGTGGAGGACAAACTGGCCAGATTTTGAGACAGGCCGATCGTGGGAGATGAAAGACAGAGAGGAGTGAAAGATGAGTTTGGACCGAAACACAGAGATTGGCTGTTGGCTGGAGGAAGGGTTGAGAATTGGGAATGATAGAGACTTGATGCAGAGGGGATGGAGGACAGGGTGAGAAGAGCAAGTATTTTGACGAGGTGCAATGGGGTCCAAAGCAGAGGCAGAAGGGTTCGATTTTAAGAACTGGTGGGAAACTTTGGTGAGAGAACTGGTGAGGAGAACAGAAAGGAGGTGGGCAACAGAGGATTCAGTAGGTAAGGGGGGCGGTCAGCCTAGGGAAATTCCCTCCTTACCCTTCCTCTCTTGCCAACAAAGTAATTAGTGAGGCCATCAAGGAAGCAGGGGAAAAGGAGGCTCTTGGGTCTTCGGCAGGGAGTTAAAAGCCTGGAATCATTGGTGGGGAATCTGGGCAAGAGAGTTGGTGAGGGAGGTATGTTGCCAACTTGTACTTCCCAAGCGCTTAGTCCAGTGCTCTGCACACAGTAAGCGCTCAATAAATACGATTGAATGAATGAATGAAAAGGTAGAGTAACATTGCTAAGTAGACAAAAGGGGAATAATAGAGACTAATAATAGAGAATTATTATTAATAATAGAGAATAATAATAGAGAAGCAGCGTGGTTCAGTGGAAAGAGCACAGGCTTGGGAATCAGAGGTCATGGGTTCTAATCCTGGCTCCCCCACATGTCTGCTGTGTGACCTTGGGCAAGTCGGGACAACCTGGTCACCTTGTAGCATCCCCAGCGCTTAGAACAGTGCTTTGCACATAGTAAGCGCTTAATAAATGCCATCATCATTATTATTCTTATTCTCTGAGCCTCAGTTACCTCATCTATAAAATGGTGATTAAGACCGTGAGCCCCACATGGGACATCGTGATCACCTTGTATCATCCCCAGCGCTTAGAACAGTGCTTTGCACATAGTAAGCGCTTAACAAATGCCATCATCATCATCATTATTATTATTATTATTATAGAGACAGGGGAGAATGTTAGTGACGAGATCAGTCCGGTTTGGGTATTCCTGCCAACAGCACTCGGCTGCCTCAGTGGAGCTGGTCCAAGGGTGAGGGAAGGAGAAGTGGGGGAGAATGCTGGGGTTAGAGGAGAGAGTCACCTTTTGGTCTTGGAAGGGGAGAATTGTTACAGTGTCTACGAGAGATGTGATAAGTTAGGACAGGTGGGGAGGATCCAGAGTTGCAGGGAAGAAGTCAGTTATGTAGGGGAGGGGATGTGGGTGAGGTATATAAGTGCTTACTATGTGCAAAGCACTGTTCGAAGCGCTGAGGTAGCAGATTAGGGGACTGTGGTCAGAAAGTGGCGATTCAGAGTCAGTGGTGGTATAGCCACTGGAATTTGGGAAATCGGAAGGGGTGCAGTTTGGTCCACGGGGAGTCCACCCTGCTGTGCGACTATGATGTGGGGCAGACTGGGAGGTCAGCAATCAATCAATCAATTGTATTTATTGAGCGCTTACTGTGTGCAGAGCACTGTACTAAGCGCTTGGGAAGTACAAGTTGGCAACAGATCGAGACGGTCCCTACCCAACAGTGGGCTCACAGTCTAGAAGGGGGAGACAGAGAACAAAACCAAACATATTAACAAAATAAAATGAATAGAATAGATATGTACAAGTAAAATAAATAAATAAATAGAGTGATAAATACATACAAACATGGACAGAAGCAGACAGCCGGGGGGACAACAGGATTAGCCATACGGACTCTGAATCCCTAAGGATCAGCATGGGGTTGAGAGGGGGATGGTGAAAAAGCGAGCACTGTACTAAGCGCTTGGGAAGTTCAAGTTGGCAACATCTAGAGACGGTCCCTACCCAACAGTGGGCTCACAGTCTAGAAGGGGGAGACAGAGAACAAAACATATTAACAAAATAAAATAAATAGAATAGATATGCACAAGTAAAATAAACAAATAAATAGAGTAATAAATATGTACGAACATGGACAGAAGCGGACAGCTGGGGGGACAGCAGGATTAGCCATATGGACTCTGAATCCCTAAGGATCAGCATGGGGTTGAGAGGGGAATGGTGAAAAAGCCACTGAATGTGAGAAGCGGAGTAGCCCAGTGGATACAGCACAGGCCTGGAAGTCCAAGGGACCTGGGGTCTAATACTGACTCCCCAACTTGCCTGCTGTGTGACCTTAACTTCTCAGGGACTCAGTTACCCCATCTGTAAAAGGAGGACAGAGACTGTGAGCCCCACGGAGGACAAGGATGTGTCCAACCCGATTGGCTGGCATCTACTCCAGTGCTTAGTACAGTGCCTGGCACATAGTAAGCGCTTAACAAATACCATAAAAATAAGTTCATCCAGGAATGCAGGGTGGTCATCCAGGAATGCAGGGTGGAAAACAGTGCCTGTTAGTAGCCATACAGTGGGAGTGGGGGTAGGTGGTGTGGACTTTATTATTAATAATAATAATGGTATTTAAGTGCTTATTATGTGGCAGGCACTGTTCTAAGTGCTGAGATTCATTCATTCAACCGTATTTACTGAGCGCTTACTGTGTGCGATGGATACAAACAAATCAGATTGGACACAGTCCTTGTCCTAAATGGGGCACACAGCCTCAATCCTCATTTTACAGTTGAGGCACAGGGAAGGTAAGTGACTTGTCCAGGGTCCCACAGCAGACAAGTAGCAGAGCCAGGATTAGAACCCAGGTGCTTCTGACTCTCTAGCGACTAGGCCATGCTGCTCACATGGGAAGGCGGGAGATGAACGGGGTAAGATGGTGCAGAAGCAGCCCCTCAGTAGGCTAATAGCAGGCTAATTCCTCCAAGTTTCCCGGAGAGTTGTTGGGAGCTGAGAGACGGTCAGTTCACTTCAGGAGAGGGTGTCAGGTCTGAGCGATGGCCAGGAGGTGGAAGAAGGGGAACAGGATGAAGATGGGGCAGGAGGCCCAGGGACCACAGGGAAATAGAGAGGGAGAGGGGTGGGAGGGGAGCTTGCAGAGGTGGCCAGAGAAAAATCCCTCTCTTCTAGACTGTGAGCCCGCTGTTGGGTAGGAACCATCTCTATATGCTGCCAACTTGTACTTCCCAAGCGCTTAGTCCAGTGCTCTGCACACAGAAAGCGCTCAATAAATACGACTGAATGACTGAATGAATGAAAGTGGCGGAGCCGGGGTTAGAACCCACGACCTCTGACTCCCAAGCCCAGGCTGTTGCCACTAAGCCACGCTGCTTCTCTAATACTTCATTTATTCAGAAAGAGCGTAACATAGTGTTGCCCCTGGTTTTAGCATTTCAGTCTATTTAAATAGTACATATCCTGCAATCATGAGACTAATGTCTGAGCTTAAGAGTTGTTTTCGGAGGTTTTTTGTTTTTAGGTGGGTTGGGTTTTTTTCACAATTCTATTCACACATTAACACTGTTGTATAGAATTATTCCATAAAAATCCATGATCCAGATAATTATCAATCAATCAATCAATCAATCGTATTTATTGAGCGCTTACTATGTGCAGAGCACTGTACTAAGCGCTTGGGAAGTACAAATTGGCATCACATAGAGACAGTCCCTACCCCACAGTGGGCTCACAGTCTAAAAGGGGGAGACAGAGAACAGAACCAAACATACCAACAAAATAAAATAAGTAGGATAGAAATGTACAAGTAAAATAAATAAATAGAGTAATAAATATGTACAACCATATATACATATATACAGGTGCTGTGGGGAAGGGAAGGAGGTAAGACGGGGGGATGGAGAGGGGGACGAGGGGGAGAGGAAAGAAGGGGCTCAGTCTGGGAAGGCCTCCTGGAGGAGGTGAGCTCTCAGCAGGGTCTTGAAGGGAGGAAGAGAGCTAGCTTGGCGGATGGGCAGAGGGAGGGCGTTCCAGGCCCGGGGGATGACGTGGGCCGGGGGTTGATGGCGGGACAGGCGAGAGCGAGGTACAGTGAGGAGATTAGTGGTGGAGGAGCGGAGGGTGCGGGCTGGGCTGGAGAAGGAGAGAAGGGAGGTGAGGTAGGAGGGGGCGAGGGGATGGAGAGCCTTGAAGCCCAGGGTGAGGAGTTTCTGCCTGATGCGCAGATTGATCGGTAGCCATTGGAGGTTTTTGAGGAGGGGAGTAATATGTCCAGAGCGTTTCTGGACAAAGATAATCCGGGCAGCAGCCTGAAGTATGGATTGAAGTGGAGAGAGACACGAGGATGGGAGATCAGAGAGAAGGCTAGTGCAGTAGTCCAGACGGGATAGGATGAGAGCTTGAATTAGCAGGGTAGCGGTTTGGATGGAGAGGAAAGGGCGGATCTTGGCAATGTTGCGGAGCTGAGACCGGCAGGTTTTGGTGACGGCTTGGATGTGAGGGGTGAATGAGAGAGCGGAGTCGAGGATGACACCAAGGTTGCGGGCTTGTGAGACGGGAAGGATGGTAGTGCCGTCAACAGAGATGGGAAAGTCAGGGAGAGGACAAGGTTTGGGAGGGAAGACAAGGAGCTCAGTCTTCGACATGTTGAGCTTTAGGTGGCGGGCGGACATCCAGATGGAGATGTCCTGAAGGCAGGAGGAGATGCGAGCCTGGAGGGAGGGGGAGAGAGCAGGGGCAGAGATGTAGATCTGGGTGTCATCAGCGTAGAGATGATAGTTGAAGCCGTGGGAGCGAATGAGGTCACCAAGGGAGTGAGTGTAGATTGAGAACAGAAGGGGACCAAGCACTGAACCTTGGGGAACCCCCACAGTAAGAGGATGGGAGGGGGAGGAGGAGCCTGCAAAAGAGACTGAGAAAGAACTACCGGAGAGATAAGAGGAGAACCAGGAGAGGACGGAGTCTGTGAAGCCAAGATCAGATAACGTGTGGAGGAGAAGGGGGTGGTCCACAGTGTCAAAGGCAGCTGAGAGGTCGAGGAGGATTAGGACAGAGTAGGAGCCATTGGATTTGGCAAGCAGGAGGTCATTGGTGACCTTTGAGAGCGCAGTTTCCGTGGAATGAAGGGGACGGAAGCCAGACTGGAGGGGGTCGAGGAGAGAGTTGTTGTTGAGGAATTCTAGGCAGCGCGTGTAGACAACTCGTTCAAGGAGTTTGGAAAGGAATGGTAGGAGGGATATGGGACGATAACTAGAAGGTGAGGTGGGGTCAAGAGAGGGTTTTTTTAGGATGGGAGAGACATGGGCATGTTTGAAGGCAGAGGGGAAGGAACCAGTGGAGAGTGAGCGGTTGAAGATGGAAGTTAAGGAGGGGAGAAGGGATGGAGCGAGAGATTTCATAAGATGAGAGGGAATGGGGTCAGAAGCACAGGTGGCCGGAGTAGCACTTGAGAGGAGGGAGGAGAGTTCCTCTGAGGATACCGCTGGGAAGGATGGGAGAGTAGTATTGCTGCACTCTCCCCACCTTCAGAGCCTTGTGAAAACCTCATCTCCTCCAAGAGGCCTGACTAAGCCTTCATTTATCCTCCTCCCGCTCCCTTCGGTGACACCTCTGCTCTTGACTCTGAGCCCTTTAAGCACTTGATATTTACCCCTCCCTCAGCCCCACAGTCCTCTCTCATTCATTCATTCATTCAATCGTATTTATTGAGCGCTTACCGTGTGCAGAGCACTGGACTAAGTGCTTGGGAAGTACAAGTTGGCAACATATAGAGACAGTCCCGACCCAACAGTGGGCTCACAGTCTAGAAGGGGGAGACAGACAACAAAGCAAAACACACTGACAAAATAAAATAAATAGAATAGTAAATATGTACAAGTAAAATAAAGAATATTAAATCTGTACAAACATATATACAGGTATATACACATATATATAGGGATTCCTCTGATATATACAGGGAATCAGCGTGGCTCAGTGGAAAGAGCCCGGGCTTTGGAGTCGGAGGTCATGGGTTCAAAGCCCGGCTCTGCCAATTGCCAGATGTGTGACCTTGGGCAAGTCACTTCACTGCTCTGTGCCTCGGTTACCTCATCTGTAAAATGGGGATAAAGACTGTGAGCCCCCTGTGGGACAACCTGATCACCTTGTAACCTTCCCAGCACTTAGAACAGTGCTTTGCACATAGTAAGTGCTTAATAAATGCTATCTCTCTCCCCACCTTCAGAGCCTTGTGAAAACCACATCTCCTCCAAGAGGCCTGACTAAGCCTTCATTTATCCCCCTCCCGCTCCCTTTAGTGACACCTCTGCCTTTGACTCTGTGCCCTTTAAAGCACTTTCAGACTGTGAGCCCAATGTTGGGTAGGGACTGTCTCTATATGTTGCCAATTTGTACTTCCCAAGCGCTTAGTACAGTGCTCTGCACATAGTAAGCACTCAATAAATACGATTGATGATGATATTTACCCCTCCCTCAGCCCCACAGTCCTCTCTCCCCACCTTCAGAGGCTTGTGAAAACCTCATCTCCTCCAAGAGGCCTGACTAAGCCTTTATTTATCCTCCTCCCACTCCCTTCGGTGACAATCAATCAATCAGTCGTATTTATTGAGCACTTACTGTGTGCAGAGCACTGTACTAAGCGCTTGGGAAGTACAAGTTGGCAACATATAGAGACAGTGCCCCTCTGCCCCTCTGTACCCTTTAAGCACTTGATATTTACCCCTCCCTCTGCCCCACAGTCCTCATGTCCATATCCGTAATTCATTTTAATGCCTTTCTGCCTCCCATGGCTTGCAGTAGGCGCTCAATAAATAGGTTTGAATGAATGAATGAATGAATGAACAGGGGTTGGAGTAACTCTGACTATCCACTGGGTGGCGCATCTGGAGAGCAATAGGTCACAGAGCCGGGAAACTCACATTTCTGCAGAGAGGATGGTTAATAATAATAATAATAATAATAATAATAATAACAATAACAATAATAATAATAACAATAATAATAGTGTAATAGTATAATTAATAGTGTAATAATGTAATTAATAACGTAATTACTGTTATTATTAATAATAATAATAGCCTTTTATTAAGCGCTCACTATGTGCAAAGCACTGTTCTAAACGCTGGGGAGGTTACAAGGCGATCAGGTTGTCCCATGGGGGGCTCACAGTTTTGGTTACAAGGTGACAAGGTTGTCCCATGGCGGGGGTGGAAGGGGGGCTCACAGTCTTCATCCCCATTTTACAGATGAGGGAACTGAGGCCCAGAGAAGTTCCTTCAATCGTATTTATTGAGCGCTTACTGTGTGCAGAGAACTGTACTAAGCGCCTGGGAAGTACAAGTTGATCTGCCCAAAGTCGCACAGCTGGCAATTGGCGGAGTCAGGATTAGAACCCATGACCTCTGACTCCAAAGCCCGGGCTCTTTCCACTGAGCCATGCTGCTTCTCGATGTATAATTGGGGAGCAATCAGGGCACAAATTAGTGGTATTCATTGACAGCTTACTATGTTCACAGTGCTGTACTAGGCACTTGGTTCTACTGTGTGGCTCAGTGGAAAAGAACACGGGCTTTGGAGTCAGAGGTCATGGGTTCAAATCCCGGCTCCGCCAATTGTCAGCTGTGTGACTTTGGGCAAGTCGCTTAACTTCTCTGGGCCTCAGTTACCTCATCTGTAAAATGGGGATTACGACTGTGAGCCCCCGGTGGGACAACTTGATCACCTTGTAACCTTCCCAGTGCTTAGAACAGTGCTTTGCACATAGTAAGCACTTAATAAATGCCGTTATTATTATTATTATTACTGATTGTCCACCCACAACGGAAATCACACTGGGGAGCAGCCCGGGCAGAAATCGGTGGTATTTATTGAGTGCTTACTATGTGCACAGTGCTGTACTAAGTGCTTGGTTCTACTGACTGTCCAACCACAACGGAAATCACAATGGGGAGCAGCCAGGGCAGAAATCGGTGGTATTTATTGAGCACTCACTATGTGCACAGTGCTGTACTAAGGGCTTGGTTCTACTGATTGTCCAACCACAACGGAAATCACACTGGGGAGCAGCCAGGGCAGAAATCGGTGGTATTTATTGAGCGCTTACTATGTGCACAGTGCTGTACAAAGTGCTTGGTTCTACTGATTGTCCAACCACAACGGCAATCACACGGGGGAGCAGTCAGGGCAGAAGCCCACTGTTGGGTAGGGACTGTCTCTATATGTTGCCAATTTGTACTTCCCAAGCGCTTAGTACAGAGCTCTGCACATAGTAAGCGCTCAATAAATACGATTGATGATTTATTGAGCCTTACTATGTGCACAGTGCTGTACTAAGCGCTTGGTTCTACTGATTGTCCAACCACAATGGAAATCACACTGCGGAGCAGCCAGGGCAGAAATCAGTGGTATTTATTGAGCGCTTACTATGTGCACAGTGCTGTACTAAGCGCTCATTTCTACTGATTGTCCAACCACAATGGAAATCACACTGGGGAGCAGTCAGGGCAGAAGCCCACTGTTGGGGAGGGACTGTCTCTATATGTTGCCAATTTGTACTTCCCAAGCGCTTAGTACAGTGCTCTGCACATAGTAAGTGCTCAATAAATATGATTGATGATTTATTGAGCCTTACTATGTGCACAGTGCTGTACTAAGCGCTTGGTTCTACTGATTGTCCAACCACAATGGAAATCACACTGCGGAGCAGCCAGGGCAGAAATCAGTGGTATTTATTGAGCGCTTACTATGTGCACAGTGCTGTACTAAGCGCTCATTTCTACTGATTGTCCAACCACAATGGAAATCACACTGGGGAGCAGTCAGGGCAGAAGCCCACTGTTGGGTAGGGACTGTCTCTATATGTTGCCAATTTGTACTTCCCAAGCGCTTAGTACAGTGCTCTGCACATAGTAAGTGCTCAATAAATACGATTGATGATTTATTGAGCCTTACTATGTGCACAGTGCTGTACTAAGTGCTTGGTTCTACTGATTGTCCAACCACAACGGAAATCACAATGGGGAGCAGCCAGGGCAGAAATCGGTAGTATTTATTGAGCACTTACTATGTGCACAGTGCTGTACTAAGCGCTTGGTTCTACTGATTGTCCAACCAAAGCACACTTGGGCATTAGGGGGCATTAGGGGATTTAGAGACTGAATCTCGTTAGGCTTAACGAGCCACAGAGTGCAGCTTCCCCTGTCTCCGTAATAGCCGGCTCCAGAACTGGGACTTCTCTTCCCGATTATGGTAGAGAAGCAGCGTGGCTTACTGGCAATAGCACGGATTTGGCAGTCAGAGGACGTGGGTTCTAATCCCGGCTCTGCCGCTTGTCTGCTGTGTGACCTTGGGCAAGCCACTTCACTTCTCTGGGCCTCAGTTACCTCATCTGGAAAATGGGGATTAAGACTGTGAGCTCCACGTGGGACAACCTGATTACGTTGTGTGTACGGTGCTTGGAACATAGTAAGCACTTAAATACCATAATTATTATTAAATTGGAAATTAAAATACTAACTCTGCCTGTATGCTTGTTTTGATGTGTACGTATCTATAATTTTATTTATTTATACTGATGCCCGCTTACGTGGCTCAGTGGAAAGAGCACAGGCTTTGGAGTCAGAGGTCATGGGTTCAAATCCCGGCTCCGCCAACTGTCAGCTGGGTGACTTTGGGCAGGTCACTTCACTTCTCTTAGAGAAGCAGCGTGGCTCAGTGGAAAGAGCACGGGCTTTGGAGTCAAGAGGTCGTGGGTTCAAATCCCAGCTCCGCCACTTGTCAGCTGGGTGACTTTGGGCAAGTCACTTAACTTCTCTGGGCCTCAGTTCCCTCATCTGTAAAATGGGGATGAAGACTGTGAGCCTCACGTGGGACAACCTGATTACCTTGTATCTACCCCAGCGCTTAGAACAGTGCTTTGTACATAGTAAGCACTTAACAAATACCAACATTATTATTATTATTCTCTGTCCCTCAGTTCCCTCATCTGCAAAATGAGGATTAAAACTGTGAGCCCCCCCGGGGGAAAACCTGATCACCATGTAACCTCCCCAGCACTTAGAAGAGTGCTTTGCACGTAGTAAGTGCTTAACAAATACCATCATTATTATTATTATTGTTTTATGTCTGTCTTCCCCCTTCTAGACTGTAAGCCCTGTGTGGGCAGGGATTGTCTCTCAATTGCTGAATTGTAGTTTCCAAGTGCTTAGTACAGTGCTCTGCACACAGTAAGTGCTCAATAAATAAATAAATAAAATTGAATGAATGAATGAATGAATGAGTGAATGGGCGGGCCAACAGCTGGATTTGACTCTTGAATACCTTCTTACTGGAAGGGCAGCGCTCTGAATTTGGCTCTTCCAAGAAAAATTAACACTATCTACTTCTGCAGGGCATGGTTTAAAGGCTGGGGTCCGGAGACCTTAGTTCTCATCCTTGTTCTGCCATCGGACTGCTTAGTGACTTTGGGCAAGTCACTTAACCTCTCCGCACCTCAGTTTCCTTATCAGTAAAATGGTGGTAATCCCCGGTTCTCCATACCTTAAAGGGATGTCGTAAGGATAAAATGAGAGCAGTGGGGCAAAGCGGACTTTGGGAAATTGCAAAAAGTGCTGTACAAATCCAAAAGAATCAGCTTTTCCACAACTGATGTTTTGGGTAGGAAGCTAGGGTAGATTTAAGGAAGCTCTAACAATATGATTCAGTGTGCGGCCTTGACGGAAAGGACCGCTGTGCACACATACGCAGCTTCGGGCTCAGCGTGAGTTTTCCTTAATGAGGACGTGCAACCTAGGCATTTTAGGGGAACATTAATAACTGTGGTATTTGTTAAATGCTTCCCATGTGCCAAGCACTGCCTCCGTTAAATCCTAGCATAGACATTCAAGGTAATCAGGGCAGACACATGGGGCTCTCAGTCCAAGGCTGAGGAGGAACAGGTACTGGCTCCTCTTTTACAGATGAGGAAACTGAGGCACAGAGGTTTAGTGACTTGTCCAAGGCCACAGGGCAGAGAAGTGGCTGAGATGGGATTAGAACCCCATCTTATATCCCAGGCAGAAGAAAGACAAATGTGACATGGGGGTGGAGGCTGGTGGGGAGCGGGGGATGATAGGAAGTGAGGTCAGAGGTTCCCGGGCCCCAGAGCGCTAGAAGGAGTGGGCCTTTATAATAATAATTATAATAATGGCATTTGTTAAGCACTTACTATGTGCCAAGCACTGTTCTAAGTGCTGGGGTAAAAATAATAATAATAATGATAGCATTTATTAAGCGCTTACTGTGTGCAAAGCTCTGTTCTAAGCACTGGGGAGGTTATAAGGTGATCAGGTTGTCCCACAGGGGGCTCACAGTCTTCATCCCCATTTTACAGATGAGGGAACTGAGGCCCAGAAAAGTGAAGTGACTTGCCCAAAGTCCCACAGCTGGCAATTGGCAGAGCCGGGATTTGAACCCCTGACCTCGGACTCCAAAGCCCGTGCTCTTTCCACTGAGCCACGCTGGTAGATACAAGGTTGTCACGTTGTCATTCATTCATTCACTCAATCGTATTTATTGAGCGCTTACTGTGTGCAGAGTACTGTACTAAGCGCTTGGGAAATACAAGACGGCAACATATAGAGGCGGTCCCTACCCAACAACGGGCTCACAGTCTGGAAGGGGGAGACAGACAGCAAAACCAAACATGTGGACAGGTGTCAAGTCAGAACAAATGGAATTAAAGCTAAATGCACATCATTAACAAAATAAATAGAATAGTAAATATGTACAAGTAAAATAGAATAATAAATCTGTACGAACATATGTACAGGTGCTGTGGGCAGGGGAAGGAGGTAGGGCGGGGGGGATGCGGAGGAGGAGAGGAAAAAGGGGGCTCGTTGGGCTCGCAGTCTTCATCCCCATTTTACAGATGAGGTAACTGAGGCACAGAGAAGTTAAGCGGCTTGCCCAAGGTCACGCGGCAGATATGATTAGAACCCACATCCTCGGACTGCCAAGTCCATGCTCCTGCCACTAAGCCACGCTCTGTGGGGACAACATCCTCCCTCCTATTTAGCGTGTAAACCCTCTATGGAAGTGGGGCTGTGTCCGACCTGATTAACTTATTTCTGCCCCAGCGCTTAGACCAGTCCTTGAAACATAGTGAGCGCCTAACAAATTCCAAAATAATAATAACCTGGGAGAAGGCTCTAACCCTGGGGAAGAGAAAAGACAGGCAGGGGGCTTAAGACCTCCTGCAAAGCACTCGTTTCCACTTCTTCATCAGCCACGGGGCTTCTTGGCCAGTGCCACCCTCTCCTGAAGGCAGCGTCAGAGCCGAGGGGCAAATTTGTCTCTATATGTTGCCAACTTGTACTTCCCAAGCGCTTAGTACAGTGCTCTGCACACAGTAAGCGCTCAATAAATACGATTGATGATGATGATGATTTGGCTTCGCTAGCCTTCGGCCGGACGGGAGGACCTGACTGCCTGGCACCGGGAAGGTGGCAAGAGGCGCATTTAGAGAAGCAGCGTGGCTCAGTGGAAAGAGCCCAGGCTTTGGAGTCAGAGGTCATGGGTTCAAATCCCGGCTCCACCAATTGTCAGCTGTGTGACTTTGGGCAAGTCACTTCACTTCTCTGGGCCTCAGTTACCTCATCTGTAAAATGGGGATTAAGACTGTGAGCCCCATGAGGGACAACCTGATCACCTTGTAACCTCCCCAGCGCTTAGAACAGTGCTCTGCACATAGTAAGTGCTTAATAAATGCCATTATTATTATTATTTGGCCTCTTCGAGGATGACGGTGCCCAGGGGCACACACCCAAGAAGACTTGCAAATAACTCATTCATTCATTCAATCGTATTTATTGAGCGCTTACTGTGTGCAGAGCACTGGACTAAGCGCTTGGGAAGTCCAAGCTGGCAACATATAGAGACGGTCCCAATCCAACAGCGGGCTCACAGTCAATAGGAGGGAGAACAGAAAATCCCCATTTTCAGATGAGGTAACGGAGGCACAGGGAAGCTGAGTGACTTGCCCACAGTCACGCGGCAGGGCCGCAATTAGAACTCAGGCCCCTCTAACTTCCAGGCCTGTGCTCTGTCCAATAAGCTAAGGATGAAGACAGGGGGAATGGGCGGTGAGAGGTCGGCAGAGCGGGCACTGGCAGAGACAGGTGGACAGGGCAGGGGCCTGAATGGGAGGATGGGCAGGGAAAGGCTGGCAGAGAAGGGTCAAAGACAGGGAATGGGTGGGAAGAGGCTGGCAGCCTCGGTGGGCTTAGTCTGGACCATGTTTCTGGGGTTGGAGGTGGTGTTGAGGAGACTTGTGGGCAGGCAGAGATGGGGGACGATACGAGTCCTGCGGAGGACCAGGGACTGTGCGCAGAGCCTTGTGCTGGGCATCTATTGCATTCATTCATTCATTCAATTGCATTTATTGAGCACTTGCTGTGTGCAGAACACTGGACTAAGCGCTTGGTAAGTCCAAGTTGGCAACATCTAGAGACGGTCCCTACCCATCAGCGGGCTCACAGTCTAGAAGGGGGAGACAGAGAACAAAACATATTAACAAAATAAAATAAACAGAATAAACATGTACAAATAAAATAAATCCATAAATAGAAAATAAAGAAGGTGTTCACCTTTACAAAACGGGCCACTTATTTGGCTTTGTGAAAAACGCGAGCAGCCTTGTAACCTTGAATCCCTGGGCCCGGCCCCCCGTTTTGGAGCAGAGAGACCACCCCACTGGTTTGTGCGTCGCGAGTCAGTCTCTGGGGTATTGCGAGCCGGCGGGTTTCTACGTGGGGTTTCAAGGCGACTTACCACAGAGGATCAATCAGTCAATCAACCAATCACATTTATTGAGCGCTTACTGTGTGCAGAGCACTGTACTAAGCGCTTGGGAAGTACAAGTTGGCAACATATAGAGACAGTCCCTACCCAACAGTGGGCTCACAGTCTAGAAGGGGGAGACAGAGAACAAAACCAAACATATTAACAAAATAAAATACATAGAATAGATATGTACAAGTAAAATAAATAGAGTAATAATAAATAAATAGAGTAATACTCTATACTCTAGAGTAATACTCTAGAGTAATAGAGTAGGATGAGTGGAAGGTCTTCAGGCCTGGCCTCCGGTCAACCCGGGGTCAACGCAGTCGGATCCATACTGTGTGCAAAGCATTATACTGAGCACGCGCTGTATGCAGAGCACTGTGCTGGGCGTCTATCAGGTGCAAAGTGCTGTTTTGAGCCCCTATTGGGTGCAGATTGCTGTTCTGGATGCCCATGGGCAGGGAAAAGTAATTTTTCCGGCTATCTTAGGGAGGTCGACCCCAGCCAGGAGTGTCTCACGGGGGCCCCGAGGTTCCCAGGAGCGTGGCCGCCGGGTCCCGAGGTCAAGGCCTAAGGTCAATAACTCAGTTGTCTTGCTGATTCACCCGGGTACTTTAGACCAGCGATGTGTCTGAAGAAAAGAGATGCGGCAGGAAAACGCTACACGCCAAACACAGATCTCTGTTACCACCGCTGAGCTCGGCGCCATCCTGGCATTCTCTTATCCGGATGGCACGCTAGACAAAGACGCGGCGACGGGCTAAGATCAATCAATCAATCAATCGTATTTATTGAGCGCTTACTATGTGCAGAGCACTGTACTAAGCGCTTGGGAAGTACAAATTGGCATCACATAGAGACAGTCCCTACCCAACAGTGGGCTCACAGTCTAAAATGATGTGAGCTAAGATGTGATGTGAGCACAGCTAAGATGAAGATAATTGAATCCAGAAGGCCAGACAGTTGGGCGGGGAGACTGTCGGGGAGTGGAGAGGCAGCAGGGGGTTGGGCTTCCCACTTCTTTGTGGCACGAAGCCTGCCCTCCACCCACGGATGCCGCCTCCATCTCCGGAAGCGGTCCTGGCGGTGGCACTCTAGGGTAGACGCAACATCAAGGGGCAGGGAAGCATCACCACCAGTCTGGAACAAACTGGGCCATCGAAAATAAGGTGGAGAGCGAGGGGTGGTTTCAGGGTGCGGTACCCCAGAGCCTCGGACAAGGGCTCCCAAGTTGGGAGGCAGCTGAGGCAGACGAACCGGTGGTTAAGCGCTTCGTACAGTGCTCTGCACACAGCAAGCGCTCAATAAATACGACTGAATGAATGAATGGGGCACGCTGCCAGCCAGAAAGGGGTGCCTCTCTTTGATCGGGGGCTTTGAGAGGATTGTGAGACAAAGAGGCAGGAGCGAAAACAGCACGGGGTAACGGGAGCCACAAACACAACCGCACCACAAAGGGGTGTGTGTGCCTCTGCATGTGAATGTTGTCAGACTGGTAAATTGTGTATTCCCCCGGCCCCTACATATTGGGGAAGTTGACCACCAGAGTTCTCCACTAGAAATATAAATCAATCAAAATTATTGAGGGTTTACTGTGTGCAGAGCATTTGGAAGAGGACGCTACCCAGACTGAGACCCCTCCTTCCTCTCCCCCTGCCCCCCCATCACCCCGTCTTACCTCCTTCCCTTCCCCACAGCACCTGTATATATGTATATATGTTTGTACAGATTTATTAGTCTATTTATTTATTTTACTTGTACATATCTATTCTATTTATTTTATTTTGTTAATATGTTTGGTTTTGTTCTCTGTCTCCCCCTTCTAGACTGTGAGCCCACTGTTGGGTAGGGACTGTCTCTATATGTTGCCAACTTGTACTTCCCAAGCGCTTAGTACAGTGCTCTGCACACAATCAATCAATCAATCAATCAATCGTATTTATTGAGCGCTTACTATGTGCAGAGCACTGTACTAAGCGCTTGGGAAGTACAAATTGGCATCACATAGAGACAGTCCCTACCCAACAGTGGGCTCACAGTCTAAAAGGGGGAGACAGAGAACAGAACCAAACATACCAACAAAATAAAATAAGTAGGATAGAAATGTACAAGTAAAATAAATAAATAAATAGATAAATAGAGTAATAAATATGTACAACCATATATACATATATACAGGTGCTGTGGGGAAGGGAAGGAGGTAAGACGGGAGGATGGAGAGGGGGACGAGGGGGAGAGGAAAGAAGGGGCTCAGTCTGGGAAGGCCTCCTGGAGGAGGTGAGCTCTCAGCAGGGCCTTGAAGGGAGGAAGAGAGCTAGCTTGGCGGATGGGCAGAGGGAGGGCATTCCAGGCCCGGGGGATGACGTGGGCCGGGGGTCGATGGCGGGACAGGCGAGAGCGAGGTACAGTTAGGAGATTAGTGGTGGAGGAGCGGAGGGTGTGGGCTGGGCAGTAGAAGGAGAGAAGGGAGGTGAGGTAGGAGGGGGCGAGGTGATGGAGAGCCTTGAAGCCCAGGGTGAGGAGTTTCTGCTTGATGCGCAGATTGATCGGTAGCCATTGGAGGTTTTTGAGGAGGGGAGTAATATGTCCAGAGCGTTTCTGGACAAAGATAATCCGGGCAGCAGCATGAAGTATGGATTGAAGTGGAGAGAGACACGAGGATGGGAGATCAGAGAGAAGGCTAGTGCAGTAGTCCAGACGGGATAGGATGAGAGCTTGAATTAGCAGGGTAGCGGTTTGGATGGAGAGGAAAGGGCGGATCTTGGCAATGTTGCGGAGTAAGCGCTCACACAGTAAGCGCTCAATAAATACAATTGATTGATTGATTGAATCACCCCTCCAGCCTCCTCAGCTGACCCCCTCCTCCTCCATGCATCTCTAGCTCCTTTCCCTTGGGAACCCAGGGCCACGAGGAACCCCCAAAATGCTGCTCCCCTAGCCATCAGACTCTAATCCCTCTTGTTGCAAACAGAGCATTGTAGTCATCTTACATCAGAAGCAGCCCGACTTGGTTCTAATCCCAGTTCTTCTTAACTTCTCTGTGCCTCAGTTACCTCATCTGTCAAATGGAGATTAAGACTGTGAGCCCCACGTGGGACAACCTGATTACCTTGTATCTCCCCCAGTGCTGAAAATAGTGCTTGGCACATAGTAAGCACTTAACAAACACCATCATCATTATAGAGAAGCAGCGTGGCTTAGTGGAAGGAGCACGGGCTTTGGAGTCAGAGGTCCTGGGTTCAAATTCCGGCTCCGCCAACTGTCAGCTGTGTGACTTTAGGCAAGTCACTTACTTTCTCTGTGCCTCAGTTACTTCATCTGTAAAATGGGGATTAAGACTGTGAGCCCCCCGTGGGACAATCTGATCATCTTGTACCCTCCCCAGCACTTAGAACAGTGCTTTGCACATAGTAAGCGCTTAATAAATGCCATCATCATTATTATTATTACCCATCTTCTGTGTGACCTTGGGCAAGTCACGTCATTTCTCTGTGCCTCAGTTCCCTCAGCTGCAAAATGGGGATTCAATACCTGTCTTCCCTCCTATTCAGATCGTGAGCCCCATGTGAGACTTGATTACCTTATATCTACCCCACAATGATTCATTCATTCATTCAATCGTATTTATTGAGCACTTATTATGTGCAAAGCACTGTACTAAGTGCTTGGGAAGTACAAGTCGGCAACATATAGAGACGGTCCCTACCCAACAACGGGCTCACAGTCTAGAAGGGGGAATGATTAGTGCTTAACAAATACTATTATTATTATTATCCTTTCTTCTGTGCCTGAGGCCCACCCCCTCTCCTTTGTTTTCAGACAGTGAACTCCTTGAGTGTTAGGGTCCTGTGTATTTTTTCCCAGTGCTTAGTGTAGTACTCTGCACCAAGTGCTTAATAGATACCACTATTACTGCTGCTTCTTTTTCCCCCCATTTTGCCGCAAAACGGGGTGCCGCAAGAAGCAGCGTGGCCTAGCATGGGCCTGGAGACAGAAGGACCTGGGTTCTAATCCCAGCTCCTCCATTTATCTGCTGCGTGACCCTGGGCAAGCCATTTCACTTCTCTGCACTTCAGTTACCACATCTGTAAAATGGGGATTAAGGTTGTGAGCCCCATGTGGGAGAGGGACTGTGTCCAACCTGATTGGCTTGAATCTATCCCAGTGCTTAGTACAGTGCCTGCCATATAGAAAGCGCTTAACAAGTACCACTAAAAGCAAAACAAAACAAAACCAAGAATCTTCCATGCCACACAGCTGAAGAGCAGGCGGGATGACTCGACCTCCCTCCTCCCTTTCTCCCTCTTCTTCCCTCTTTCTTTTCATTCATTCATTCAATCATATTTATTGAGCGCTTACCGTGTGCAGAGCACTGTACTAAGCGCTTGGGAAGCACAAGTTTCTTCCCTCCCCAACTCCCCTTTTCCAGCAGGGAATCCCTAAGGGGACTGCAGGAGCCACGGGAACAGGCCAGACCCCTTCTCCACAGCTCTGGAGCCAAACCTTCCACTCTGATGCCACTCGAGGCGAAGCATTTCAGCCATATCATCATCACGCAGCTCCAGACTCTGATTGACTGTGAGTCCCACATAGGACATATAATAATAATAATAATAATAATAATAATAATAATAATAATGTTGGCATTTGTTAAGCGCTTACTATGTACAAAGCACTGTTCTAAGCACTGGGGGGGGGCTACATGGTGATCAGGTTGTCCCACGTGGGGCTTACAGTCTTAATCCCCATTTTACAGATGAGGTAACTGAGGCTCAGAGAAGCTAAGTGGCTTGCCCAAGGTCACACAGCAGACATGTGGCGGAGCTGGGATTCGAACCCATGACCTCTGACTCCAAAGCCCAGGCTCTTTCCACTGAGCCACGTGTCTGACAACTCAGCCACGTGTCATGAACTGCGACCAACCTGTCTTTTATCTACCCCAGCTCTTAGTACAGTGCCTGACACATAGTAAGTGCTTAATAAATATCATTTTTAAAAAAATGAGGGGAGGGGTATATTTTAAACTACAACTCAACAGCCTCTGGCATTTTTGTTGTGCTCCAGGGCCTGGGTACAGTTCTGGGCATCTGAACCCTTTCCCCTTCCCTCTTGGCAATGGAAGTCATGGGGAGTCACGGCAAATTGTGTGTGTGTGTGTTTGTGTGGCACTATTTGGGTTAAAGTCCCCAGTAATCTGGGCCATCCTTACCACAAGAATGTCCTGAGTGCGTTCCGGCCCGGATGTGGGAGTCTGAGCATTCAAAGGGATTGAGAGCAGCCCGGGTCAGTACGACGGAGGAAGATGGTTTCAACTAGGACGGTGCCAATCTCGGATCGTTCGTTTATGGTGTTTTTCTAACACTGCATCCCAACTGCGGGCCAAAGTCTGAGGCTGTCCTGGCAAAACCATCATCATCATCATCAATCGTATTTATGGAGCGCTTACTGTGTGCAGAGCACTGTACTAAGCGCTTGGGAAGTACAAGTTGGCAACATATAGAGACAGCCCCTACCCAACAGTGGGCTTGCAGTCTAAAAGGGGGAGACAAACCAAAAGGCATGCCGCCCGATGAGTGAAAACTTAAGACCGCAGAGAGGTTTCTTGCTCACAGGGTCCTGGGAGGGGAAATCAATCAATCAATCAATCAATCATATTTATTGAGCGCTTCCTGTGTGCAGAGCACTGTACTAAGCGCTTGGGAAGTACAAGTTGGCAACATATAGAGACAGTCCCTACCCAACAGTGGGTTCACAGTCTAGAAGGGGGAGATAGAGAACAAAACCAAACATATTAACAAAATAAAATAAATAGAATAGATAGGTACAAGTAAAATAAATAAATAGAGTAATAAATATGTACAAACATATATACATATATACAGGTACTGTGGGGAAGGGAAGGAGGTAAACATGACCACTCTGGAGCTTTGGGGATGGGTCAGGGGTCGCCATAGTGAAACCCTCTTGGTTCGAGAGGCAGGGGGTGTCACACGAGCCTTTTTTTTTGTGTGTGTGGCATTTGGTCCAAGTTTACTATGTGCCAGGCACTGTACTAAGCACTGGGGCAGATACAATATAATCAGCTTGGAAACGGTCCATGTTTTCAAGTCTCAATCCCCATTCTACAGAGGAGGTGACTGAGGCACAGAGAAGTGAAGTGACTTACTCAGGGTCACCTAGCAGACGAGTGGCGGAGCCGAGATGAGAACCTAGGTCCTTCTGACTCTTGGGCCCGGGCTCTAACTACTAGGTCACACTGCTCCATGGAAAGTCAGTATGTTACATCAATATTTCTAGACTGTGAGCCCACTGTTGGGTAGGGATCTGTCTCTATATGTTGCCAACTTGTACTTCCCAAGCGCTTAGTACAGTGCTCTGCACACAGTAAGCGCTCAATAAATACGATTGAATGAATGAATGACTGTGCATCTGAAGCTTAATGTGGTGATGTCATACAGAATGTTGCACACACAGTGTGACATGACGTCATACGGAAAGAGGTGGGTATTTTTCCCGGCCTCAGTTGGGCTGACAGGCACGGCCCCGGAAAGGGCCCGGGCTGGTCGGACAGCAGCACCCCGTCACTCTGCCTCCTTGAAGGACTAGGTTGGGGGCGTGAGAGGCTTGGGCCTCAGTTACCTCATCTGTAAAATGGGGATTGAGACTGTGAGCCCCACTAATATAATAATAATAACAATAATGGCATTTATTAAGCGCTTACTCTGTGCAAGGCACTGTTCTAAGCGCTGGGGGTATACAAGGTGATCAGGTTGTCCCACGTGGGGCTCACAATCTTCATCCCCATTTTACAGATGAGGGAACTGAGGCCCAGAGAAGTTAAGGGACTTGCCCAAAGTCACACAGCTGACAAGTGGCAGAGCCAGGATTCGAACCCATGACCCCTGGCTCCAAAGTCCGTGCTCTTTCCACTGAGCCACGCTGCTTCTCACTGTGTCCAAGCTGATTACAGGGCCTGACACACAGTAAGGGCTTAAAAAATCCCACAATTATTATTATTATCATTATTAAGGGGTTTGAGGGGAGCAAGGCTCATAACCCACATTTCTCAGGGTACCTAGCTGCTGCCTGGTCCCATTTGCCGAAAAGAGCTTCCCCGCTCGGTACAGTGTTAGGCAACTTAGTAAGCGCTTAACAAATACCATCATTATTATTATTATTAGGGGCCCCAGAGCAGTAGCAGCAGCTTTGGGAACCAGGCCTGTTTTCAGTTCCCAGCTCTGGCCACCTTCCTTGGCGAACGTGCCCTGGGGGAGGGGTGTGGCAGGAAGCACCCAACTCTGGGCAGGTCCTCATCTAATAATAATAATAATAATAATAATGGCATTTATTAAGTGCTTACTATGTGCAAAGCACTGTTCTAAGCACTGGGGAGGTTACAAGGTAATCAGGCTGTCCCCCGGGGGGGCTCATAGTCTTCATCCCCATTTTCCAGATGAGGCAATTGAGGCTCAGAGAAGTGAAGTGACTTGCCCAAGGTCACCCAGCTGACAGTTGGCGGAGCCGGGATTTGAACCCATGACCTCTGGCTCCACAGCCCGTGCTCTTTCCATTGAGCCACACTGCTTCTCTAGGCAGTGCCGGTCATCTGCCTGTCCAATTAGAGCCTCCTCTATTGCTCTGGACTGCCCCTGAGGGAGCGTTGGGAAGTCATTCATTCAATTCATTCCATCGTATTTATTGAGCGCTTACTGTGTGCAGAGCACTGTACTAAGCACTTGGGAAGTCCAAGTTGGCAACATATAGAGACGGTCCCTACCCAACAGTGGGCTCACGGTCTAGAAGAAGTCAGCAGCCTGAAGCCCCAGGGCAGTGCAGAGTGGGGTTAGCGGGGAAGAGTCAGGGTACAAAGGCCTTGAAATCCCCATACCCGGCTTGCTCTCCCCATCCCCAACAGCTAGAGCCTGGACTCAAAAGAAATCTTGGCACGTGCCACGTTGTTCGGCGTGGCTCAGTGGAAAGAGCCCGGGCTTTGGACTCAGAGGTCATGGGTTCAAATCCCGGCTCCACCAATTGTCAGCTGTATGACTTTGGACGAGTCACTTCACTTCTCTGGGCCTCAGTTACCTCATCTGCAAAATGAGGATTAAGACTGTGAGCCCCCAGTGGGACAACCTCATCACCTTGTACCCTCCCCAGCGCTTAGAACAGTGCTTTGCACATAGTAAGCGCTTAATAAATGCCATTATTATTATTATTCCTTGTTAGAGAAGTGCCAGCACCGGCAGCTAAACCCTCCCTCTGATCCCATCCAAACTCTGGCCCTGTGCTGATAGCATGCCTCATTCAAATGTACCTCATTGTACCTCGATCTCACCTGTCCCGCAGTCAACTCCCGGCCCACGTCCTCCCCCTGGCCTGGAATGCCCTCCCTCCGCACATCCGCCAAGCTAGCTCTCTTCTTTCCTTCAAAGCCCTACTGAGAGCTCACCTCCTCCAGGAGGCCTTCCCACACTTAGCCCCCTTTTTCCTCTCCTCCTCCCCATCTCCCCCGCCCTACCTCCTTGCCCTCCCCACAGCACTCATATATACATTTGTACAGATTTACTCTATTTATTTTACTTGTACATATTTACTATTCTATTTATTTTGTTAATGATGTGCATATAACTTTAATTCTATTTGTTCTGACGATTTTGACACCTCTCTCCATGTTTTGTTTTGTTGTCTGTCTCCCCCTTCTAGACTCTGAGCCCGTTGTTGGGTAGGAACCATCTCTATATGTTGCCGACTTGTACTTCCCAGGCGCTTAGTACAGTGCTCTGCACACAGTAAGTGCTCAATAAATACGACTGACTGAATGAATGAATGAATGAACACTGTGAGCCCAATGTGGGACATGGACAATGTCCCATCTGATTATGTTGTATCTACCCCAGCGCTTATTACAGTGGTTGGCACATAGTAAGTGCTTTACAAATACCACAAAAAAAAAACCTGACTAGGCTGGGGGAGGAATGAAGCAGGGCTGGGAAGATGGAGCAGAGAAAATCCCAACCAAAGACAAAAACAGAAAGGCCTAGTGGAAAAAGCACAGACCTGGGAATTAGAGGACCTAGGTCCTAATGCCGGCTCTGCCACATCTCTGCTGTGTGACCTTGGGCAAGTCATTTCACTTCCCTCATCATCATCATCAATCGTATTTATTGAGCGTTTACTATGTGCAGAGCACTGTACTAAGCGCTTGGGAAGTACAAATTGGCAACATATAGAGACAGTCCCTACCCAACAGTGGGCTCACAGTCTAAAAGGGGAAGACAGAGAACAAAACCAAACATACTAACAAAATAAAATAAATAGAATAGATATGTACAAGTAAAATAAATAAATAAATAGAGTAATAAATATGTACAAACATATATACATATATACAGGTGCTGTGGGGAAGGGAAGGAGGTAAGAAGGGGGGGATGGAGAGGGGGACGAGGGGGAGAGGAAGGAAGGGGCTCAGTCTGGGAAGGCCTCCTGGAGGAGGTGAGCTCTCAGCAGGGCCTTGAAGGGAGGAAGAGAGCTAGCTTGGCGGATGGGCAGAGGGAGGGCATTCCAGGCCCGGGGGATGACGTGGGCCGGGGGTCGATGGCGGGACAGGCGAGAACGAGGTACGGTGAGGAGATTAGTGGCGGAGGAGCGGAGGGTGCGGGCTGGGCTGGAGAAGGAGAGAAGGGAGGTGAGGTAGGAGGGGGAGAGGGGATGGACAGCCTTGAAGCCCAGGGTGAGGAGTTTCTGCCTGATGCGCAGATTGATTGGTAGCCACTGGAGATTTCTGAGGAGGGGAGTGCTATGCCAAGAGCATTTCTGGAAAAAGATAATCCGGGCAGCAGCATGAAGTATGGATTGAAGTGGAGAGAGACACGAGGATGGGAGATCAAAGAGAAGGCTGATGCAGTAGTCCAGATGGGATAGGATGAGAGCTTGAATGAGCAGGGTAGCGGTATGGATGGAGAGGAAAGGGCGGATCTTGGCAACGTTGCGGAGCTGAGACCGGTAGGTTTTGGTGATGGCTTGGATGTGAGGGGTGAATGAGAGAGCGGAGTCGAGGATGACACCAAGGTTGCGGGCTTGTGAGACGGGAAGGATGGTAGTGCCGTCAACAGAGATGGGAAAGTCAGGGAGAGGGCAAGGTTTGGGAGGGAAAACAAGGAGTTCAGTCTTCGACATGTTGAGCTTTATGTGGCGGGCGGACATCCAGATGGAGATGTCCTGAAGGCAGGAGGAGATGCGAGCCTGGAGAGGAGGGGAGAGAGCAGGGGCAGAGATGTAGATCTGGGTGTCATCAGCGTAGAAATGATAGTTGAAGCCGTGGGAGCGAATGAGGTCACCAACGGAATGCGTGTAGATCGAGAACAGAAGGGGACCAAGCACTGAACCTTGGGGAACCCCCACAGTAAGAGGATGGGAGGGGGAGGAGGAGCCTGCAAAAGAGACTGAGAATGAACGACTGGAGAGGTAAGAGGAGAACCAGGAGAGGATGGAGTCTGTGAAGCCAAGCTCAGATAGCGTGTTGAGGAGAAGGGGGTGGTCCACAGTGTCGAAGGCAGCTGAGAGGTCGAGGAGGATTAGGACAGAGTAGGAGCCGTTGGATTCGGCAAGCAGGAGGTCATTGGTGACCTTTGAGAGGGCAGTTTCCGTGGAATGTAGGGGACGGAAGCCAGACTGGAGGGGGTCGAGGAGAGAGTTGTTGTTGAGGAATTCTAGGCAGCGCGTATAGACAACCCGTTCAAGGAGTTTGGAAAGGAATGGTAGGAGGGATATGGGACGATAACTAGAAGGTGAGGTGGGGTCGAGAGAGGGTTTTTTTAGGATGGGAGAGACATGGGCATGTTTGAAGGCAGAGGGGAAGGAACCAGTGGAGAGTGAGCGGTTGAAGATGGAAGTTAAGGAGGGGAGAAGGGATGGAGCGAGAGATTTCATGAGATAAGAGGGAATGGGGTCAGAAGCACAGGTGGCCGGAGTAGCGCTTGAGAGGAGGGAGGAGAGCTCCTCTGAGGATACTGCTGGGAAGGATGGGAGAGTAGCAGAGAGTGTTGAGAGCCGGGGGGTTGGAGAAGCGGGGGAAGTGACTTTGGGGAGGTCGGACCTGATGGATTTAATTTTGTTAATGAAGTAGGAGGCCAGATCGTTGGGGGTGAGGGAAGGAGGAGGGGGAGGAACCGGGGGCCTGAGAAGGGAGTTGAATGTACGGAAGAGCTGGCGGGGGTGATGGGCATGGGTGTCAATAAGGGAGGAGAAATAGTTTTGTCTGGCAGAAGAGAGGGCTGAGTTAAGGCAGGAAAGGATAAACTTGAAGTGAACGAGGTTGGCATGGTGTTTAGACTTTCGCCAGCAGCATTCGGCAGCTCGAGCATAAGAGCGAAGGAGGCGGACAGTGGCAGTGATCCAGGGCTGTGGGTTAGTGGTACGAGAGCGGCGAAGGGAAAGGGGAGCGAGTGAGTCTAGCTGAGTAGAAAGTGTAGAGTTGAGAGCAGTAATCTGATCATCAAGACTGGGTAGAGAGGAGAGGGCGGCGAGGTGGGGTGTGAGGTGCTCCGAAAGATCGGTGGGGTCCAGAGAGCAGAGATCTCTGTGAGGGAGTAATATGGATTTACAGGGGAAAGGAGTGTGAGTGAGGAGGCAGGTGAGAAGATTATGATCAGAGAGAGGGATTTCAGAGTTGGTGAGGGTGGACACAGTGCAGCGGTAGGAGATGATGAGGTCGAGGGTATGACCAAGTTGGTGAGTGGGTGAGGTGGGGTGGAGGTAGAGGTTGGCAGTGCCTAAATGTGCCTAAATTTCTTCACTTGTAAAGTGGGGATTAAGTCCTCCTCCCTCACATAACAATAATAATAATAATAATAATAATGATAATAATAATAATAATAATAATAATAATGGTATTTGTTAAGCGCTATGTGCCAAGCACTGTTCTAAGTGCTGGAGGGGATACAAGGTAATCAGGTTGCCCCACGTGGGGCTCACAGTCTTAATCCCCATTTTCCAGATGAGGGAACTGAGGCCCAGAGAAGTGAAGTGACTTGCCCAAAGTCACACAGCTGACAAATGGCAGAGCCGGGATTAGAACCCATGGCCTCTGACTCCCAAGCCCGTGCTCTTTCCACTGAGCCACGCTGCTTCTCACATCCAGACTATGAGCCCCATGTGGCACAGGGAATGTGTCCAACTTGATTAGTTTTTAGTTAACGCAGAGCTTAGTACAGTGTCTAACTCATAGTAAGTGCTTTAACAAGTACCTTTAAAAAAAGAACCCTCAAAAAAACCTCCTAAACCCATACCTAGCAAGGATTAGAGAAGGAAAAGAATCCTCTTAGGACCTATTCTCTTTTGCAAATGTCTCCAAAGACAAGAAAGGGTGGAGTAGTGGGGGAAAAGGTAGAACAAAGACCAGGTTGATCTCCGAAAAAACAAAACCCCCCAGGGGAAATATCCACATTTCCTGCCCAGCCACTGAAACTGTGTCAGCAAGCCCCAGGCCATTTTTAACTGGTGACAATACAACAGAAATACATCATTTAAGTAACAGGGGCAGAGCAGTATTAATGAGGCCCACCCTTGCTTGGCTGGCCTCAGAAGAACAAAAAAACCGAGAGGACAGAATATAAAATAAAAGGACATTTTTCCAATTCCTATTATGGCCCAGAGCAGAGACTGTACTTTGGATTGGCCTTTTTCAGTCCTGAATTCAACCGGAATTCTGTTTTCAACCTTTTGAAATGAAGGTTATGCCTTCAACAGGAAATTTTCATTTTATTGTGAAGATAGAACACACTACCCAGGCCCTAATTATTTTCCAAGGAAGCAGTTTTTTGGTACTTGGCATGAGAGAAGGCACAAAAAGCCAGCAAATCTGAGGTAGATACAGCAGACTGAATAAATAATAAATAAATAATGATGGCATTTGTTAAGCACTTACTATGTGCAAAGCACTGTTCTAAGCGCTGAGAAGGATACAAGGTGATCAGGTCGTCCCACGTGGGGCTCACAGTTTTAATCCCCATTTTACAGATGAGGTAACAGGCACAGAGGAGTTAAGTGACTTGGCCGAAGTCACACAGCTGACAATTGGCGGAGCACACGGACAAAAGAAGATGAAGGATATTAACCCAACTTAGAGGAAACACTGTCGAATTCCTGTTTCTCCAACCCCAAATCACAGAGGAGAGACCAAGCCAGAAAAAACTAAGCGGTTTTAGAGTTATGTACGTAATTCAAATTATCAGTAAAGAAGGTTGCGGCGAGTCAGAGGCAAGAGGAGTCAACAGTATGTGTTGGTAATGAACCAGGATATCATGGAATGACTCTCAAAATCTTGTTGGCTTCTCCAAGAGCATCAGATTCTGTAATAACTGGCATCGGCAAACAAGGCGGTGAGAGTAAAAAGTAATTGCAGAATTTGTTAAGTTCTATGTGCCAAGCACTGTACTACGTGCTGAGGCAAATATAAGACTTGTACTTCCCAAGCGCTTAGTAGAAGCAGCGTGGCTCAGTGTAAAGAGCCCGGGCTTGGGAGTCAGAGGTCATGGGTTCAAATCCCGCTCCATCAATTGTCAGCTGTGTGACTTTGGGCAAGTCACTTAATGTCTCTGTGCCTCCGTTACCTCATCTGTAAAATGGGGATTAAGATTGTGAGCTCCACATGGGAAAACCTGATCACCTTGTATCCTCCCCAGTGCTTAGAACAGTGCTTTGCACATAGTAAGCGCTTAACAAATACCAAAATTATTATTATTATTATTATTATTATTACAATGCTCTGCATACAGTAAGCGCTCAATAAAAACGACTGAATGAATGAATGAATAAGAATCAGGTCAGACCCAATCCCTTTCTCACATGGGACTCAGCAAAAAGAGGAAGGAGAACAGGTATTTCGCCCCCATTTTACAGATGAGGAAATGAATTTCTAAAACAACAGTGATCTGTGCCACTTAAGTACTTACAGGTCGAATAGGAAATGTATTAGTGATGAGAGCCCACATATTTAAAAAGCATACTGGCTCAAAAGGCATAGGGATAGTCTTATAGTAATGCTATACAAACGTTTCAACATCTGAGAAAGGAGCATGGACTTCGGTAGTTAACTAAAAGGTACACTTCAAATCATATCTTTATGAAAATCTGGGTAAGATATTCAGCCAACAGGTTCACAGTAGAGTCAGTTTCCTAACAAACCTCCTGAAAGGAAAACTTGCCCTGGAGCCCTTATGCTTTGTACCAACATTTCTAACGGATCCATATCATATTCATCCTCATGCGCTTTAACTCTGCCCAACAACACTACTTCTCCTCCCTTAGTGACTCCCAACCCCCTGTGATCTATTCCAGTCCCTCCTCAAACCCCAGTCCTTCCCTCTTTGCCATTTTTTTTTTGTAGTATTTGTAAAGCACTTACTATGTGCCATGGTAAATACAAGTGAGTCAAGTTGGACCTCCAGGAGGCCTTTCCAGACTTCCAGGAGGCCTTCCCAGACTTCCCAGAGGCCTTCCCAGACTGAGCCCCTTCCTTCCTCTCCCCGTCGCCCCCCTCTCCATCCCCCCATCTTACCTCCTTCCCTTCCCCACAGCACCTGTATATATGTATATGTTTGTACATATTTATTACTCTATTTATTTATTTATTTATTTTGCTTGTACATATCTATTCTATTTATTTTATTTTGTTAGTATGTTTGGTTTTGTTCTCTGTCTTCCCCCTTTTAGACTGTGAGCCCACTGTTGGGTAGGGACTGTATCTATATGTTGCCAATTTGTACTTCCCAAGCGCTTAGTACAGTGCTCTGCACATAGTAAGCGCTCAATAAATACGATTGATGATGATGACCAAATCCATGTCCCACATGGGGCTCGCAGTCTTCACCCCCATTTTTTAGATGAGGTAACTGAGGCACAGAGAAGTTAAGCGGCTTGCCCAAGACCACGCAGCAGAAAAGTGGCGGAGCTGGGATTAGAACCAAGGTCCTTCTGACTCCTAGGCTCAAGCTCTATCCATCAGGCCCCGTCACTTCCCCACCTCTACCTCCTGAATATCTTTTCCAGCTACCTTGTTGACAAAATTAAAACCAGCAGGCACAAACTCTCCCAAATCTCCCCCTCACCTCCAACCCCCTACCCACCTCCTTTCCTTCCTGGCCATTTCTCCAGAGATCTCCTGTCTCCGGAGAAATGTCTCCGGAGAAGCAGCGTGGCTCAGTGGAAAGAGCGCGGGCTTTGGAGTCAGTGGTCATGGGTTCAAATCCCGGCTCCGCCAATTGCCAGCTGTGTGACTTTGGGCAAGTCACTTCTCTGTGCCTCGGTTCCCTCATCTGTAAAATGGGGATTGACTGTGAGCCCTCTGTGGGACAACCTGATCACCTTGTACCCTCCCCAGCGCTTAGAACGGTGCCTTGCACATAGTAAGCACTTAACAAATGCCATTATTATTATTATTATTACTTTTAGGTCCTTTCTACCTGCGCCACCAATCCCATCCCTTCCCACCTCACAAAAACACTAGTACCCACTCTTCTTCCCTCCCCGTCGGCCACTTTCACCTGCTCACTCTGCTGGCTCCTTTCCCGACCCTTCAAACATTCCCACTTGGAAAGTGTTTATGGATGAGGGGCTGCCCTATTTTACAGGCTCAGAGAATCATTATAGAAACCAGCAAAACATCACATGCAGAGTCAAGGAAAAAAAAGAGAGGCATTCTTTACACAGCCTAAATCTTTGTTTCATGGGCAAAGAAAGTATAGGTATTCTTGCCATAATGAGGTGTTCTAAAGCCAAGCTAGCTCTCTTCCTCCCTTCAAGGCCCTACTGAGCGCTCACCTCCTCCAGGAGGCCTTCCCAGACTGAGACCCTTCCTTCCTCTCCCCCTCATCCCCCTCTCCATCCCCCCATCTTACCTCCTTCCCTTCCCCACAGAACCTGTATATATGTATATATGTTTGTACATATTTATTACTCTATTTATTTTACTTGTACCTATCTATTCTATTTATTTTATTTTGTTAGTATGTTTGGTTTTGTTCTCTGTCACCCCCTTCTAGACTGTGAGCCCACTGTTGGGTAGGGGCTGTCTCTATATGTTGCCAGCTTGTACTTCCCAAGCGCTTAGTACAGTGCTCTACACACAGTAAGCGCTCAATAAATACGATTGATTGATTGATTGATTAATTTGGTTATAACATGATGGAAGAATAGTTACCACAACCCAGCTGTAAATTGGTTATAGTGAGGCGCAGGGCTGCTCCAGAATGTCCTCTTTTTATTGTATTGGTTAAGTGCTTACTATGTGCTAGTCGCTATACTAAGCACTGGGGTAGAGACAAAACAATCAGGTTGGACATTCATTCATTCATTCACTCAATCATATTTATTGAGCACTTACTGTGTGCAGAGCACTGTAGTAAGCGCTTGGGAAGTACAAGTCGGCAACATATAGAGACGGTCCCTACCCAACAACGGGCTCACAGTCTAGAAGGGGGAGACAGACAACAAGACAAAACATGTAGGCAGGCAACAAAACATGTAGACAGGTGAGTTCCCATCCCACGTGGGGCTCACAATATTGATCCCCATTTTACAGAAGAGGTAACTGAGGCACAGAGAAGTGAAGTGACTTGTCCGAGGACACCCAGCAGACAAGTGGCAGAGCCGGAGTTAGAACCCACAACCTTTGCACTCCCAGGCCCATGCTCTATCCACTAGGCCACGGTGTTTCTTAAGCTTGTTTCAAGCATACCTACTGTGTGATCTTGGGCAAGTCACTTAACTTCTATGTCTTTATATCGCTCTGTGAACCCCATGTGGGACAGGGATTGTGTCTGAACTGAGTATCTTGTATCTACTCCAGTGTTTAGTACGGTGTTCAGTACATAGCCCTTACCAAAGACTACAGTTAACATTATCAGTCCGGACGAGATCACGTTAAGAAAAAGAATGAACTGTGTTGTTTAACATTAATTTAACTGGAAACTGACTTTAGGCAATCGCAAGGTTCCTAGTTCCGCGAGCAGCCATTGAAGTCTGAGACGATGGAAACTGCTTGAAAAAAATTTGGGAAGTTTTTTCCATCTTCCCCAACTTTCTTGAAGTTCAATCAATCAATCAATCAATCAATCATATTTATTGAGCGCTTACTGTGTGCACAGCACTGTACTAAGCGCTTGGGAAGAACAAGTTGGTAACATATAGAGACAGTCCCTACCCAACAGTGGGCTCACAGTCTAAAAGTTGGGCTCAAATTCACCCATTGTGACTATTTCACTTTTTTTTCAAACCATCATTCAATCATTTGGATTACTGAGCACTTACTGTGTGCAGAGCACTGTACTTAGCACTTTGGAGAGTACCATAAAACAGTTAGTAGACACATTCCCTGCCCCCAACCAGCTTACATCATCTGATTGTGAGCCCCCCGTGGGACAACCTGATCGCCTTGTAACCTCCTCAGTGCTTAGAACAGTGCTTTGCACATAGTAAGCGCTTAATAAATGCCATTATTATTATTATTATTATTATTATTATTATCATTGTTATCCCTCCTAACCTGGACACTAGCATCATGTGATTTGTTTTAATAACACAAAGAGTTTTCAAGAACGTTATCGCTGTGTTGTAGCAAGGATGCTTAGGATGCCAATTTAATGCTAAAAAGTTCCCTCTGTGGCTTGAGATAAGAAAAGGGAGAGGAATTGTCTGAGTAACCAAAATGAAAAATTCAGAATGCTGCTTCATAATGCTATCATGAAAACAGTTATTAAGTCCACCAAAAATCAATTTAAAACATATTCATCTTATTGCAATCAATCAATCAATCAAGCGCATTTATTGAGCACTTACTGTGTGCAGAGCACTGTACTAAGCGCTTGGGAAGTACATAGAGAGACGGTCCCTACCCAACAGTGGACTCACAGTCTAGAAGGGGAGACAGAGAACAAAACCAAACATATTAACAAAATAAAATAGAATAGATATGTATAAGTAAAATAAATAAATAGAGTAATAAATACGTACAAACATATATACATATATACAGGTGCTGTGGGGAAGGGAAGGAGGTAAGGCGGGGCGGATAATAATAATAATAATAATAATAATGATGGCATTTGTTAAGCGCTCACTATGTGCAAAGCACCGTTCTAATTGCAGAGTTGGCCTTCTTACGCCTGAAAAAATTTAACCTAAAGTCTTGGCTAAACTTCCTGGAAACTTTAGGATCTAATCCACAAGGTATGGTGGTTTCTAATTTAGACAATCGAGACCTGAGAGAAGCCGAAAGTTTCTTCAGAGAGGAGGCAGTTTTAAGCCATGTTTACCAAAGGAAGACAGAATAGCCCAAGGATTTCACTCAAAAAGGAAGAGGGACAGAAAGGAAAATATGTGTAATGCTTATTAATCATATCAATGGATCATATTTATTGAGTGCTTACTGTGGGCAGAGCATAGTACTAACCACTTGGGAGGTTACAATATATCAGAGTTGGTAAACATGTTCCCTGCCACAATAAGCTGCTTCTCTTATCTGCTCTGTAGAAACTGTGAGCTCCTTGACAGCAGGAATCATGTCTACCAACTCTATTGTATAGTACTCTCCAAAGCTCTCAGTACAGTGTTCTGCACACAGTGAGGTTTTTTTATGGTATTTGTTTTTTTAATGGTATTTGCTAAGCCCTTACTATGTGCCAGGCACTGTCCTAAGCTCTGGATATATACAAGGTTGGACACAGTCTATGTCCCACGTGGGGCTCACAAAAAAACCCAAAAAACAACTAGAACCCGCGATAGGGGGTGGCTAGTGAGGGACCATTTAACAGATGAATTAGGTTTCTAATGCTCAGAAGATCATGGGTTCTAATCCCAACTCTGCTGTGTAACTTTGGGCAAGTCACTTCACTTCTCTGTGCCTTAGTTACCTCATCAGCGTGGCTCAGTGGAGCGAGCCCGGGCTTTGGAGTCAGAGATCATGGGTTCAAATCCCAGCTCCGCCAATTGTCAGCTGGGTGACTTTGGCCAAGTCACTTAACTTCTCTGGGCCTCAGTTACCTCATCTGGAAAATGGGGATTAAGACTGTGAGCCCCCTGTGGAACAAACTGATCACTTTGTAATCTCCCGAGAGCTTAGAACAGTGCTTTGCACATCGTAAGCGCTTAATAAATGCCATCATTATTATTATTATTATTATCTCTAAAATGGGGATTAAGACCGTGAGCCCGGTGTGAGACGTGGACTGTGTTCAACCTGATTTGTTTGTAGCCACCCCAGCGCTTAGTACAGTTTTGGCACAGTGCTTAGCAGATACCACAATTATTATTAGTATCAGAGGGTATTATCACCAGTGTGCTAGTCGATGCCTTAAAATTCTCTGGGCCCTGCCTCTAGACAAGGTGTGGTCCACAGCCAGCCAGAAAATTTGCTTAGGGAAACAGCTGCCCATTTGTCCATATGCCCTTGGCCCATTTAAGCTCCTCACAGGTGTTTGTGCTTTGGGTCTGTTGATAACTCTAAGTGGCACTTGCACCCTGTTTCTCACCTAAGGTCTTTCCAGGAGGCCCCTCCCACTGGGAGCTAGAAAACAGACTGGAAACTCATCCTCTAGGACTGTAAGCTGGTTGAGAACGGGGAACGTGTCTGTTATATTGTACTTTTCCAAGCATTTAGTACAGTGCTTTGCACTTAGTAAGCGCTCAATCAATACAACTGACCGGCCAACCGCGCGGCCCACTCTATCGACTACAGGCAGCTCTGGCCAAGAAAATATCGGCCCATTTCCCTTCAGGGTAACCTGTGGTTACTCCATCGAGTGCCAGATTTTTCATGTGCAAAGGCATGGCAACATGAGGTTTCTATTAACACGCTCAGAACACAGCAGGAATAAGTTTTTTATCGACACCAAATACCCACACTGGTTGACACACAGATCCGTGGCATTTACTGAGCAATAAACTAGACCTTTACCAAAACCAGAAAATAAAGAGGCTAAAATCCTCTATGCTTTCCATCCACCCCTAAAGCTAAGCAAGCTGCTTTCTGACACCCTTCTTGGTGACCCAAACTGGCAGGGAAAACTTAGCGGGCTGGCCTCGGGTCAGTTGCCGGTCATCTCCTATACCGGTTTAGTAATCAACAAGGACCCAGCTTTCCATTTTCCTAATGAAATGAAAGATTTCCTGTTTGCGCACCGCTGTTGTTCTTCCTGTTTGATAAATCAGTCATCTGGTCTCCAACGCATCTGGTCTCGGGGGGAGGGTTTGTGTCAGGGTTAAAACAAATACAACACACCCCAGCTGTGCTCCCCGGAGAACATCGGAGCTGCTACTATTGCCCTGAACCAAGAATATCTTAAAGCTGCTAATTTCATCCCCAACAGGGTCCATCTCTCTCTCTTTCTACCCCTCCCACTTGAATGCTCAAAACCGAAAGAGACGTTTCCTCCTCTGTGCAGAGTTTCCAGGGTACGGCCACCCACTCCACTGACAGAAATTGCAACCTACAGAATTTTCTGCAGGGGTTCTGAATCTCAAAATTACCTTTGTGAAAGTTGCTAAAAAATTTGAGAAGCGGGCAAATCCACAAACGAAGCAGAACGAGCTGGTTGGGGCCTACTTTTCCCGGGACACCTCAGGGCCACACTCGACCCCTCGAAGTTGGTTCTCAAGGCAAAATTTCAGAAACGAGGAGCTTTCCCTTACCCTGTCTGCCGATTTCAGGTCTTTGGAGAATCCACTGGGGTGGGCTTCGAGGCATCCCATGAAGCCAACCGACTTCTCTAGTCTCCCTGGGGTTTTCCTCCAGTGATAATATCTTCTTTCGTCGTTTCCCAAGCGCCTAGGACCTTGCCCTCCATACACAGGGCACTAAATAAAAAAAAAAAAATGCTGATTCTGATCATTCTTACCAAAAAGGTAGAACAAACTTCCATCCTAAAGTCCTTGCAAGAGCTTCAGTTAAATGACTCGCGTTTTCAAAAAAGAAATGGCATGTGAAGGTCCACCTGTCTACGTTCATTCATTCAATTGTATTTATTGAGCGCTTACTGTGTGCAGAGCACTGTACTAAGCGCTTGGGAAGTACAAGTTGGCAACATATAGAGACGGTCCCTACCCGACAGCGGGCTCACGGTCTAGAAGGGGGAGACAGACAACAAAACATATTAACAAAATAAAATAAATAGAATATGTACAAATAAAATAATCGTATTTATCGAGCGCTTACTGTGTGCAGAGCACTGTACTAAGCGCTTAGGAAGTACAAGTTGGCAACATATAGAGACAGTCCCTACCCAACAGTGGGCTCATGGTCTGGAAGGGGGAGACAGACAACAAAACATACTAACAAAATAAAATAAATAGAATAAATATGTACAAATAAAATAAATAAACAATTGTATTTATTGAGCACTTACTGTGTGCAGAGCACTGTACTAAGCGCTTGGGAAGTACATGTTGGCAACATATAGAGACGGTCCCTACCCGACAGTGGGCTAATGGTCTAGAAGGGGGAGACAGACAATAAAACATATTAACAAAATAAAATAAATAGAATAAATATGTACCAATAAAATAAATAAATAATTGCATTTATTGAGCACTTACTGTGTGCAGAGCACTGTACTAAGAGCTTGGGAAGTACAAGTTGGCAACATATAGAGACAGTCCCTACCCAACAGTGGGCTCACAGTCTAAAAGGGGGAGACGGAGAACAGAACATATTAACAAAATAAAATAAATAGAATAAATATGTACAAATAAAATAAATACTCATTTGCATTTATTGAGTGCTTACTGTGTGCAGAGCACTGTACTAAGCGCTTGGGAAGTACAAGTTGGCAACATATAGAGATGGTCCCTACCTGACAGTGGGCTCACAGTCTAGGAGGGGGAGACAAAGAACAAAACATATTAACAAAATAAAACAAATATGTACAAATAAAATAAATAAATACAGTAACAAATACGTACAAGCATATATACATATATATGTATATATATACATATACACACATATATGTGCATATATAATATATATACATATATGTGTGTGTATGATATACATATACACACATATATGTACACATATATAACGTATATACATATATGTTTGTATAATATATATACGTATATGTGTATATATATGCATATATGTATATATGTATATATGTTTGTACATTTTTTTTACTCTATTTATTTTATTTGTACATATCTATTCTATTTATTTTATTTTGTTAGTATGTTTGGTTTTGTTCTCTGTCTCCCCCTTTTAGACCGTGAGGCCACTGTTGGGTAGGGACTGTCTCTAGATGTTGCCAATTTGTACTTCCCAAGCACTTAATACAGTGCTCTGCACATAGTAAGTGCTCAATAAATACGATTGATGGTATGTACATATGTTTGTATGTCTGTATGTGTAGACATACACCTGTCTCCGTGTTTTGTTTTGCTGTCTGTCTCCCCCTTCTAGGCTGTGAGCCCGTGGTTGGCTAGGGGCCGCCTCTCCATGTTGCCGGCTTGTCCTTCCCAAGCGCTCAGTCCAGTGCTCTGCACACAGTAAGCGCTCAATAGATACGATTGGATGAATATCCAGGCTCCAGGCGGCCCTGGTGGGGGCCAAGTGGGCTAGCTGGTGTCCATCTGCGAGCCCCGGGGGCCAGGTGAGGGCCCCAGGGGAGGAGGCCCAGTAGCCCCAGTAGCCCCAGTAGCCCCAGTAGCCCCAGGGCCCAGATATTGTCCTTGTCCCACGTGGATGGGCCTGCTTCCCTCCACCCCCACCCCCCACCACGTGGGCCGGAGCAATCCTGCCCCCTAGTGGATGGAGAGACGGTGACCTCCCCAAACTAGGGGTCATTCCGCAATCAACCAGTCTATTTATTCATTCATTCAATCGTACTACTACTACTACTACTACTACTACTACTACTACTACTACTACTATTACTACTACCATTACTACTACTACTACTACTACTAATAATAATAACACTGACATTTGTTAAGCGCTTACTATGTGCAGGGCACTGTTCTAAGCACTGGGGGGGATACAAGGTGATCAAGTTGTCCCACGTGGGGCTCACAGTCTTAATCCCCATTTTACAGATGAGGGAACTGAGGCTCAGAGAAGTTAAGTGACTTACCCAAAGTCACACAGCAGACATGTGGCGGAGTCGGGATTCGAACCCATGACCTCTGACTCCAAAGCCCAGGCTCTTTCCACTGAGCTGCTACTACTACTACTACTACTACTACTACTACTACTACTACTACTACTAATTATGAGGGAACTGAGGTTCAGAGAAGTTAAGTGACTTACCCAAGGTCATACAGCAGACATGTGGCGGAGTCGGGATTCGAACCCATGACCTCTGACTCCAAAGCCCAGGCTCTTTCCACTGAGCTACTACTACTACTACTACTACTACTACTACTACTACTACTACTAATTATAATAATAATAATAATGGCATTTATTAAGCACTTACTATGTGCAAAGCACTGTTCTAAGCGCTGGGGAGGTTACAATCAATCAATCAATCATCAATCGTATTTATTGAGCGCTTACTGTGTGCAGAGCACTGTACTAAGCGCTTGGGAAGTACAAGCTGGCAACATCTAGAGACGGTCCCTACCTGACAGTGGGCTCACAGTCTAGAAGGGGGAGACAGAGAACAAAACCGAACATACTAACAAAATAAAATAAATAGAATAGGTAGGTACAAGGAAAATAAATAACTAGAGTAATAAATCTGTACAAACATATATACATATATACAGGTGCTGTGGAAAAGGGAAGGAGGTAAGATGCGGGGGATGGAGAGGGGGACACCTCACAAGGTGTCCCACTGGGGGCTCACAGTCTTCAGCACTTAGTGCTCAGCGCTTAGAACAGTGCTTTGCACATAGTAAGCGCTTAATAAACGCCATTATTATTATTATTATTATTAATCCCCATTTTACATATGAGGGAACTGAGGCCCAGAGAAGTGAAGTGACTGGCCCAAAGTCACACAGCTGACAAGAGAAGCAGCATGGCTCAGCGGAAAGAGCCCGGGCTTTGGAGTCAGAGGTCATGGGTTCAAATCCCGGCTCCGCCAATTGTCAGCTGTGTGACTTTGGGGCAAGTCACTTCAATCAATCAATCATATTTATTGAGCGCTTACTGTGTGCAGAGCACTGTACTTCACTTCTCTGGGCCTCAGTTCCCTCATCTGTAAAATGGGGATTAAGACTGTGAGCCCCTCCATGGGACAACCTGATCACCTTGTAACCTCCCCAGCGCTTAGAACAGTGCTTTGCATATAGTAAGCACTTAATAAATGCCATAATTATTATAAGTGGCACAGCCGGGATTAGAACCCAAGACCTCTGACTCCAAAGCCCGTTGAGCGCTTCCTGTGTGCACAGCACTGTACTAAGCGTTCCGGACGTACAAGTGGGCAGCATATACAGACAGTCTCTACCCAACAACGGGCTCACAGTCTAGAAGGGGGAGACAGACAACAAAACAAAACATGTAGACAGGTGTCAAAACCATCAGAATAAATGGAATTATAAATTATAAATAGAATAAATAGAGAAGCAGCATGGCTCAGTGGAAAGAGCCCGGGCTTTGGAGTCAGAGGTCATGGGTTCTAATCCCGGCTCTGCCAATTATCAGCTGTGTGACTTTGGGCAAGTCACTTCACTTCTCTGGGCCTCAGTTCCCTCATCTGTAAAATGGGGATTAAGACTGTGAGCCCTCCCCCCCCCCCCCCCCCCCGCCGCGGGACATCCTGATCACCCTGTAACCTCCCCAGCACTTAGAACAGTGCTTTGCACATAGTAAGCGCTTAATAAATGACGTTATTATTATCATTATTATTATTATTAATTACAACATTGCCAGGATCCGCCCATTCCTCTCCATCCAAAACGTTACCTTGCTGATTCAATCTCTCATCCTCTCCCGACCGGATTACTGCATCAGCCTCCTCTCTGATGTCCCATCCTCCTGTCTCTCCTCACTTCAGTCTATACTTAATAATAATAATAATAATAATAATAATAATAATAATAATAATGATAATGGCATTTATACTTCACTCTGCTGCCCAGATCATCTTTGTGCAGAAACGCTCTGGGCACATCACGCCCCTCCTCAAAAATCTCCAGTGGCTGCCTGTCAACCTACGAATCAAGCAAAAACTCCTCACTCTCGGCTTCAATAATAATAATAATAATGATAATGACATTTATTAAGCGCTTACTATGTGCAAAGCACTGTTCTAAGCGCTGGGGAGGTTACAAGGTAATCAGGTTGTCCCAAATGGGGCTCGCAGTTTTAATCCCCATTTTACAGATGAGGTAACTGAGGCACAGAGTCCAAAGTCACACAACTGATAGTTGGCAGAGCTGGGATTTGAACCCACGACCTCTGACTCCAAAGCCCGGGCTCTTTCCACTGAGCCACACTGCTTCAAGGCTCTCCATCCCCTCACCCCCTCCTACCTCACCTCCCTTCTCTCCTGAGGGCTTCCCGGGTGCAGAACACTGTAATAAGCGCTCAGGGGAGTAGGCTGTAACAGAGCTGGTAGACACAGTCTTCAAAGACTTATTGAAGGCTTTGGCTGAGGAGAAGCACCGTGGCTTAGTGTCAAGAGCCCAGGCTTGGGAGTCAGAGGGTGTGGGTTCTAATTCCGACTCCGCCACTTGTCTGCTGTGTGACTTGGGCAAGCCGCTTGACTTCTCTGGGCCTCAGTTACCTCATTTGTAAAACAGGGATTAATCAATCAATCAATCAATCAATCGTATTTATTGAGCGCTTACTGTGTGCAGAGCATTAAGACTGGGAGCCCCATATGGGACAACATGATCACCTTGTAACCCCCCAGCGCTTAGAACAGTGCTTTGCACATAGTAAGCGCTTAATAAATGCCATTATTATTCCCCTTTTAGACTGTGAGCCCACTGTTGGGTAGGGACTGTCTCTATATGTTGCCAACTTGTACTTCCCAAGCGCTTAGTACAGTGCTCTGCACACAGTAAGCGCTCAATAAATACGACTGATGATGATAATGATATGGGACAACCTGATTACCTTGTATCCATCCCAGTGCTTAGAACTGTTTCTGGCACAAAGTAAGCGCTTAACAAATACCACAATTATTATTACTTTTGAAGGCATGTCTCTTACAAGAGGCCTTCCCCGTCTAAGCCCTCATTTCCTCTTCTCGCATTCCCTTCTGTGTCAATCAATCAATCAATCAATCATATTTATTGAGCGCTTACTGTGTGCAGAGCACTGTACTAAGTGCTTGGGAAGTCCAAGTTGGCAACACATAGAGACGGTCCCTACCCAACAGTGGGCTCACAGTCTAAAAGGGGGAGACAGAGAACAAAACCAAACATACTAACAAAATAAAATAAATAGAATAGATATGTACAGGTAAAATAAATAAATAAATAAATAAATAGAGTAATAAATATACCCATGCACTTGGATTCGCACCCTTCAGGCATCCCTCTCTCAGTCACACGCTACATAAGTTCATATCATTTATTTATTTGCTTGTTATGTATTTATTTATTTGTAGTAATATCTGTTTCCCCTCCCTAGACTTTAAGCTCGTTTTGGACAGAGAACATTTCTACCAACTCTGTGATACTGTGCTCTCCGAAGCAGCGTGGCTCAGTGGAAAGAGCCCGGGCTTGGGAGTCAGAGGTCCTGGGTTCTAATCCCTGCTCCGCCACTTGTCAACTGTGTGACTTTGGGCAAGTCACTTCACTTCTCTGTGCCTCAGTTACCTCATCTGGAAAATGGGGATTAAGACTGTGAGCCCCCCGGGACAACCTGATTACGTTGTATCCCTCCCCAGCACTTAGAACAGTGCTTGGCGCATAGTAAGCGCTTAACAACTACAAAAAAGAGTGCTCTGCATATGGTAATTTTTTATTTTATTTATTTATTTTACTTGTACATATTTACTATTCTATTTATTTTGTTAATGATGTGTATTTAGCTTTAATACTATTTGTTCTGACGACTTGACACCTGTCCACATGTTTTGTTTTGTTGTCCGTCTCCCCCTTCTAGACTGTGAGCCCGTTGTTGGGTAGGGACCATCTCTATAGGTTGCCAACTTGTACTTCCCAAGCACTTGGTACAGTGCTCTGCACACAGTAAGCGCTCAATAAATACGATTGAGTGAATGAGTGAATGGCACAATAGATACCACTGATTCCCTGCCTACAACAAGCACTTAGGAAAACACGAGTTTAATGCATTGAAAGAGCTCCTAGGATGTTGGATGGGACATTTCTCAAACAAAACATAACCCCTCTTTAATGGTTTTGGCAGATCCGATTGGGTCTACCACCTTTATTATATTATACTCCTCCAGACGCTTATTATAATGCAGTGCACACAGTAAGAGCTCAATAAATACCACTGATTGATTTGATTTTTTTTCCTTTTCACTCTGCCACTCAAGTACCAAGAAAAATGCTCCCAATGCTACATATTATCATGAATTTTGGGTGGGGGTGAAAGGGTTTTTAGAGACAAGGAGTTAACAATCTCTCTCATTTATTACCGGAAAGAACACATGGGCTCCACCGTGGGGCCCTAGAGTTTCACAGCCCTCTTGAATTAATATTAATAATAATAATGGCATTTATTAAGCACTTACTATGTGCAAAGCACTGTTCTAAGTGCTGGGGAGGTTACAAGGTGATCAGGTTGTCCCACGGGGGGCTCACAGTCTTCATCCCCATTTTACAGATGAAGTAACTGAGGCCCAGAGAAGTTAATCAATCAATCAATCAATCAATCGTATTTATTGAGCACTTACTATGTGCAGAGCACTGTACTAAGCGCTTGGGAAGTACAAATTGGCATCACATAGAGACAGTCCCTACCCAACAGTGGGCTCACAGTCTAAAAGGGGGAGACAGAGAACAGAACCAAACATACCAACAAAATAAAATAAGTAGGATAGAAATGTACAAGTAAAATAAATAAATAAATAAATAAATAGAGTAATAAATATGTACAACCATATATACATATATACAGGTGCTGTGGGGAAGGGAAGGAGGTTAAGGGAAGGAAGTTAAGGGAAGGAAGTTAAGCGGCTTGCCCAAAGTCACACAGCTGACAAGTGGGGGAGCGGGATTTGAACCCATGATCTCTGACTCCAAAGCCCGTGCTCTTTTCCACTGAAGCACGCACTTGAGGGATGGTATTTTAACTCAGGTTTAACCCCTCCCTCCCAGCAGCGACACCAGTTTGAAAATGAATGGCACAACCTCTTCTGGCATACACTGTGAGTAGGCATAAAAATAGGAACACCAATAATAATAATGACCGTGGCATTTGCGTGGCTTAGTGGCAAGAGCACGGGCTTTGGAGTCCGAGGACGTGGGTTCTAATCCTGACTCCGCCACTCGTCCGCTGTGTGACCTTGGACAAGCCACTTAGCTTCTCTGTGCCTCAGTTACCTCATCTGGAAAATGGGGATTAAGACTGCGAGCCCCGTGTGGGACAGGGACTGTGTCCAACTCAATTTGCTTGAATCCACACGAGCGCTTAGTACAGTTCCTGGACCATGGTAAGTGCTTGACTGTGAGCCCTTTGTTGGGTAGAAACCGTCTCTACATGTTGCCGATTTGTACTTCCCAAGCACTTAGTACAGTGCTCTGCACACCATAAGTGCTCGATAAATACGATTGAAAGAATGAATGAACAAATACCATAATTGTTATTATTACTATTATTACCCCTCGCCCCTTCCCACCCAAGATAATAATAATAATAATGATGGCATTTGTTAAGCGCTTACTATGTCCAAAGCACTGTTTTAAGCGCTGGGGAGGTTACAAGGCGATCAGGTTGTCCCACGGGGGGCTCACAGTTTTTAATCCCCATTTTACAGATGAGGTAACTGAGGCACAGAGATATTAAGTGACTTGCCCAAAGTCACACAGCTGACAGTTGGCGGAGCTGGAATTTGAACCCATGACCTCTGACTCCAAATCTCGGGCTCTTTCCACTGAGCCACACTGCTTCTCAAGATGCTTAGACTCACCCCCAGGCAGGGGACCGGTGCTTGAGCTTCCTACCAATAACGATCCCTCTTCCCCAAAGTTTCAACAAACCATTTAACTGAGGCTTCCGAACAGAATTTGCCGGCCCCTGGGTGGATTGCTAGACTCTTGGACGATCAGGGACTCAAGGAAAAATATGAAAAAATGAAAAAAATCCCAGACCAGGCCAGCGTGAATCTGCAAAGAAAACAAATCAATGTTTGTCTTGTCTTACGCTGGCGAGTCGTCTCCGATCCGTAGTGATCCACGGACACATCTCTCTCAGAACGCCCTGCTCTCCATCTGCAAACATTCTGGTAGTTTATCCATAGAGTCTTCTTGGTAAAAAATACAGTAGTGGTTTACCATTGTCGCCTTCCGCGCAGTAAACCTGAGTCTCCGCCCTCGACTCTCTCCATGCAATTACTGTCCAGCATGGGTGAGATTTGACTTGTAGCAGATTGCCTTCCACTGGCTAGCCACTGCCCAACCTAAGAATGGTATCATCATCATCATCAATCGTATTTATTGAGCGCTTACTATGTGCAGAGCACTGAACTAAGTGCTTGGGAAGCACAAATTGGCAACATATAGAGACAGTCCCTACCCAACAGTGGGCTCACAGTCTAAAAGGGGGAGACAGAGAACAAAACCAAACATACTAACAAAATAAAATAAATAGAATAGATATGTACAAATAAATTAAATAAATAAATAAATAGAGTAAAAAAAACATGTACAAACATATATGCATATATACAGGTGCTGTGGGGAAGGGAGGGAGGTAAGATGGGGGGATGGAGAGGGGGACGAGGGGGAGAGGATGCCTTTGCTTGACTTTTCCTCCTGTAGCCGAGACTGGTAGAGGACTGGAAACTCTCCAGGTGCCATCCTGAGAGGGGAAATCTACTCTAGGTCCTTAGAAATGGTGGACTCCATTAATCATCATGGTGCTCTCCCATAACTCCGGAAAGATACGAGTTGTTACCATCTTAATAATAATTGTATTTCTTAAGCAGTTACCAAGCACTGCTCTTCGCACCGGGGTAGATGCAAGATAATCAGGTACCATATGGGACTCCCAGTCTAAGTAGGAAGGAGAACATCATCATCATCATCATCAATCGTATTTATTGAGCGCTTACTATGTGCAGAGCACTGTACTAAGCGCTTGGGAAGTACAAATTGGCAACATATAGAGACAGTCCCTACCCAACAGTGGGCTCACAGTCTAAAAGGGGGAGACAGAGAACAAAACCAAACATACTAACAAAATAAAATAAATAGAATAGATATGTACAAGTAAAATAAATAAGAGTAATAAATATGTACAAACATATATACATATATACAGGTGCTGTGGGGAAGGGAAGGAGGTAAGATGGGGGGGATGGAGAGGGGGATGAGGGGGAGAGGAAGGAAGGGGCTCATTCTGGGAAGGCCTCCTGGAGGAGGTGAGCTCTCAGTAGGGTCTTGAAGGGAGGAAGAACATGTATTGAATCTCCATTTTGCATATGAGGGAATTGAGGCACAGAGACGTTTAGTGACTTGCCCTAGGTTACAGAGCAGAAACAGGGCAAAGCAAGGATTAGAACACAGGCCCTCTGGTTCCCAGGCCCATGGTCTTTCCCTTAGGCCATGCTGATCGTCACTCAATCTCTCTTCCCTATTAAACCGCCAGGTCAATGTGCAGCTATATCCAAGGAGGCTAACAATTCTGAGTATTTAGAAAACACGGATTTGTCACTATATAATATCCCGTCTCAGCCAAACTTGGAACAACTGGCTCGATTCTGGTCCCTACAATTTAGGAAGGGAATAGTACAGCGGGAGGAGGTACAGAGACTGGCAATCCAGAAGAGCAGGGGCTGAAAAGTTTTTCTGAGAGGGCAGAGAGATTAAGTGTACATCTCTTCAGATTAGACAGTTTTGGGAGGAGACAGGATTGAAATTTACAAAATTGTGACTTAGTCCAACCTGAATAGCTTGTACCTCCCAGTGCTCAGTACAGCGCCTGGCACATAGTAAGCTCTTAATAAATACCACACACAAAAAAATTCCCAATACATCAAGACTGCAGAATGCCAAGGTCAAATGCCTCATGGTTCCTCCCAGCACCCTGTTATCACCCCGAGACCTGGAATACTAGTTTGGATCAAACCGTTGGTCTGCCCCAGTGATGATATTGCTTATGTTCCAGTCAGGAAAATGCTGGATGGCACTGCTTCAGGCACTTAACCTCTCTGTGCCTTACTTTCTCCTTTGGGGAAACTAGAGGTGATGTGGAGAAGAGGGTGGGTAGCCAGGACCCAACCCTCTAGCTCAGTCCCTTTCCTTCTCTTCTGCCAATCTTCTACCTCCTGCCAACTCTGTTATAGAGTACTTTCCCAAGCACTTAGTACAGTGCACTGCACACAGTAAGCACTCAATAAATATGATCGCTTGAAGATTGATATCTGATGATTACCCTTGTCACTTTCCCCATCTTCAAAGCCCTACCTAAATCATATCTCCTCCAAGAAGCCTTCCCAGACTAATCTCTCATCTCCCCACCCCACTCACCCTTCCTTCTGTATCAGCTATGCACTTTGGTCTTAAACACCTTGATAATCACCCCAGCCCCACAGCTCTTAGGTCCCTATCCTTATACTCTGCCCCTTCCTCGATCTGTCTGTCTCCCCCACTAGAGTTCATTTTGCCTCGGGCCCCACTATGTTGCCAATTTGTACTTCCCAAGCGCTTAGTACAGTGCTCCGCACACAGTAATCGCTCAATAAATACGATTGAATGAATGAATGAGTGTAAGCTCCTTGAGGGCAGAGATTTCATCCACCAACAATACTATCTTGTAATAATAATAATGGCATTTATTAAGTGCTTACTATGTGTAAAGCACTGTTCTAAGTGCTAAGTACACTGTTCTTCTACTCTCCCAAGCACCTAGTACAGTGCTCTGTACATAGTAAGCACTCAATAAATGTCATTGATTGATTACTCATTCACTAAGCACTTGGGAAAGTACAATACAACAATAAAGAGTGACAATCCCTGCCCATAAGATCCTACCCTACTTCTACAAAAGACTTAGGTATGGATGAGATACTACATATTAAATGTTTTGAGCACTTCTGAAGCAGGCCCTTGAAATTTGGCCTGTGAAATTTATTTGCAAAATGATATACATGAATGTATATAGTTGTCCTTTGTAGTCAAAGAAGATACCATTGACAATGATGTTCATTCATAAGTGCCCTTTTTCATGGTATTTGCTAAGTGCTTACTATGTGCCAGGCACCGTTCTAAGCACTGGGGTAGACACAAGGTAATAAAAATAATGGCATTTGTTAAGTGCTTACTATGTCAAAAGCATTGTTCTAAGTGCTGGGGAGGATACAAGGTGATCAGGTTTTCCCATGTGGGGCTCACAGTCTTAATCCCCATTTTACAGATGAGGGAACTGAGGCCCAGGGAAGTGAAGTGACTTGCCCAAAGGCGGGATTTGAACCCATGACCTCTGACTCCCAAGCTCGGGCTCTTTCCACCGAGCCACGCTGCTTCTCTGTGGACAGGGTCCATGTCTCACATGGGGCTCCCCAGTCTTACCCCCCATTTTACAGCTGAGGGAAATGAGGCCCAGAGAAGTGAAGTAACTTGCCCAGGGTCACCCAGCAGACAAGAGGTGAAACTGGGATTAGGATCCGGGCCCTTCCGACCCCCAGGTCTCTGCTCTATCGCGGGTTCTTGTGTGTGACTGAAAAGCCCAATGAGGGAATCCGCTGCCTCAGTCACACTGGGAACCCCAAAATGTTGTCCCTTTTGGGGGGGTTGTACTTGATGTTTTCAGCACCTGGTGCTGTTTTCTCTTTTCATCATCATCATCAATCGTATTTATTGAGCACTTACTGTGTGCAGAGCACTGTACTAAGCGCTTGGGAAGTACAAGTTGGCAGTCCCTACCCAACAGTGGGCTCACAGTCTAAAAGGGGGAGACAGAGAACAAAACCAAACATACTAACAAAATAAGATAAATAGAACAGATATGTACAAGCAAAATAAATAAATAAATAAATAGAGTAACAAATATGAACAAACATATATACATATATACAGGTTCAGTGGGGAAGGGAAGGAGGTAAGATGGGGGGGATGGAGAGGGGGATGAGGGGTTTCTTTCCATGTGAAGCTTTCACTCCAATACAGTCACTCCCTTCTTAATGGCAACGGGCCACGCGGGTGTCCTTTCAGCAATCGACTCCATTTTCAGCTGGGTTGCAGTACTCTCTACGGCTTTGTTTTACTATTAATGCATATGAGAAGCAGCGTGACTCAGTGGAAAGAGCCCAGGCTTGGGAGTCAGAGGTCATGGGTTTTAATCCCGGCCCCGCCACTTGTCTGCTGTGTGACTTGGGCAAGCCGCTTAACTTCTCTGGGCCTCAGTTACCTCATTTGTAAAACGGGGCCCCACGTGGGACAACCTGATGACCTCATATCTACCCCAGCGCTTAGAACAGTATTTGGCACATAGTAAGCGCTTAACAAATACCAACGTTATTATTATTACTATGTCCACTGTGGCATTTGTTAAGCGCTTACCCTGGGCCAAGCACTGTAGTGAGCCTTGGGATAGATACAAGATAGACCATATATGCACATGAATACTAGCAGATAGTGGAAATGGCCTTCAAGTTTAAAAAAGACACAAGGCTAGCAATGGAAAGATAACTGTTCTTATGACCCAGAACCACTTTGGTTAAACTTTAGACTTTAAGAGAGTGAAAAAGGGAGATGCCCAGGCCAAAAAAGCCCCAGGAGAGAGATTCCCTAAAGAGGATCTGCGCACACAGTAAGCAGTCAATAGATAACATTGATTGAAATTTATTTATATATCGAGTGCTTATTGCGGGTCCGACACTGTGCTAAGCACTTGGAAGAGTACAATATAATAGAGTTGGTAGACAAATTCCCTGCCCGCAAGAAGTGATGGATTGATTGACTGCAATGAGTCAGACGCAGCTCAGACAAGGCTCAGCCCGGAAAGCCAGGAGGGAAGAGAAGCTTTCTCGGTTGTGGAATGGACTGATGCAATTCCAATCTCGGCTTCATTTTGCCTCGGGCCCCAAAATACGCAGCAACTGGCTTTGGGCGTACCTCGTTTCCCTCAACTTTCCAGGGCAACTTCTTTGGAGAACTTGGTGGTGGGCAGGGGATGTACCTGTTTATTTTTGTATTGTACTCTCCCAAGTGCTTAGTACAGTGCTCTGCACACAGTAAGTGCTCAATAACTATGATTAAAAGAGTGAACGAATGAACTGTGTCCAGTTCAGGTCCCTGCAGGTTTAAAAGAGAATAGAGGAGGTTGACTCACCCAGAGATGGATGAGGAACACTTAGAGGGATAAACCACAAACCGTGGCGGGGAAGGTGAAGGAATTGGAATGGTTTAGGTTTATAGAAGGTGAAGGAGAAGAAGAAGGAGGAAGAGAAGAAGGAGGAGGATGAGAAGAAGGAGGAGGAGAAGAAGAAGGAGAAGAAGCAGATGATGATAAGATGGCAAGGGTCTTTCTGGAGAGGAAGCTAGCCAGGGGCACTTGTTTTGTAAGAAGCACAACGGAGGAAGCAGGAAAGCTCTCCTTTGGATAGGCAGAAATTCCCAACAATCCGGGTGATGAAATATAAACGGCCCAAGGAGGGAGATCGTGGGGTCTCTGCCGCAGACACCAGGCAGAGTGGTCATTCCCTTGCCCAGTGGAAGCCTTCTCTAGACTGTAAGTGGTGGTGAACGTGTCCATCAACTCTGTTGCATTGTTCTCTCCCAAATGCTTAGTACAGTGCTCTGTACACTGTGAGCACTCAATAAATACTATTGACTGATTGTGAGCTCTCCGGGTCATTCCCAGCCAGGCCGAGAATCCTAGTTCCCTTTGGTGTTCCCGGCGAGGGGTTGGGAGGGCCGGGCAGGGGGAGGAGCGGGCCAAGGGCATCAGAGCAGCAGCTCAGGGAGGGTAGCGGCCGGGACCATACCGCCCAGTGTATTTCTCACTTCCTTCTTGAGGCTTGGAGGGTCAGAGCTGTGAATGCCCGCCTGCTATTTTGAGCGTCAGGCTTCCCTCCGGTGAAACCTCAGTACCGTAGGGGCGAGAGGGGGCGGTCGGAAGGGGGAGGGATGTGAGGGTGAGGAAGGGACTGGTTAGAGGACTGGCCTCATTCAGGCTGGAAGGCAAGAAGCCCCCAGGTGCAGCCGGTGCCGTTTCGAAATGAAACCGTTTCGGGGTTGAAATGACTCTCCTCCTCCTCTTGGGCCTCCGATGACTCCTGTCCCAGTGGGGAAAGGGTCGGCCGCTTCAGCGTGGCCCGGGATTGGGACCATCAAGGCTAACAGGCCCATCCCAAGAGGCTTGGGAGCGAGGCTTTGGACACTTCTGGTTCAGAACCAGCATGCCAGAGGAGCAACAGCTTCGTGCCAATCAATCAATCGTATTTATTGAGCGCTTACTGTGTGCAGAGCACTGTACTAAGTGCTTGGGAAGTACAAGTTGGCAACATATAGAGACAGTCCCTACCCAACAGTGGGCTCACAGTCTAGAAGGGGGACCGGGTGGAGGGGGGGTACCCTGAGTCCAGGCTGGGCACGCACCTCCTGTGCCTAGATTCACATGATACCCCCGCCCCCCCAGCCACCCCATCATCCCCTCCTCCCCACATCCTGTGGGTCAAAGTGTCAAGGCCCTGCCTGACACGAGGGACTTTGTGTCTCAAACCCACCAAGCTCATCCCATTTGTTTTTTAATGGTTTTTGTTAAGCGCTTACTATTGCCGGTCACTGTCCTAAATGCTGGGATTGATACAAGTTAATGAGGCACAACTGAGCCTCAGTTACCTCATCCGTAAAATGGGGATTGAACCTGTGAGCCCACATGGGACAGGGACTGAGTCCAATCCGATTTGCTTGTATCCACCCCAGTGCTTAGTACAGTGCCGGGCACGTAGTCAGAACTTAACAAATACAACTATTATTATTATTGTGTTGGACACGGTCCCTGCCCACACAGGGCTCACAGTCTTAATCCCCATTTTACAAATGAGGAAACTGAGGCCCGGAGAAGTTGAGTGACTCGCCCAAGGTCACACAGCAGACATTATTTCTCTTTCCCTCTGTCGCCTGGGCAGATCTGCAGGTTAGCCTGAGAGGCCCCTTCCAAGATGGTCCATAAAGGGAGCAGAAGCCTTCTCCAAAACAGCAATGCTGGCAGCCTGGAGGTCGTCTCCCCAAAGATCCCCGAGGCCGGTCTCTCCCCCACCAGGCATCCGGCCGGGTCAGCCTCCATGGGGCTTTCCTCTTGGGCTCAGGCTTCATCAGAAGTTGGGGAGAGGGAAGGGGAGAATTTCTCCCACCAGACTGCTGAAGCCGTGGCTATCTGTAGGGGCCCAGGGGAACCCCAGTGGAGCGCGCCTGCTCCCGCTGTGAACCCCACCTCTTCCCCCTCTAGGAGGATACTCGGTTAATCAATGGAGACCGTGGGACTCAAACACAGTTTGCGGTGACAAACAGGAATGTACGGACAAAGTTTGGGAAATACCCAACCAGCATCTGAAATGCAACAGGCCGGAGCCGATTCTGAAACTTTCCAGTGCCGTGAAACGCAACATCCCCAAGGCAATGGCGCACCAGGCCCCTGACGTCCATGCAGACTTTGACAGCGCATCCCTGCTCGCACCGCAGACCTTCGGGCTGCACTGGGGCTGCAGCAGCCGAGGCTCCTGCAGGCCCTGCCTGTGGGCCCGTGGAGGCCGCACCCCACCGCTCCATTTCCTGCAAAGCAGGGAGCGGGGCTGAGGTCAGGTTAGCGCTTCAGGTCGACTTACCCAGCCCTGTAACGGCAGAGAAAGACGTGCGGGGCCGGCGGCTGGGACTCGACTCCTGCTCAGCGGGGGACCCTCCCTGCTGACCATGAGAAGAAATCCCAGAGACCGCAGGGGAGACCTCTGCCCACCCAACTCAGCTCTCTCTCTCTTCCCCGCTTTTTTAGTCTGGGGAATGGGGTCCAGGAGGGACAGAGAGACAGACCGACAGTGATAAAGACAGAGAGGCAGAGAGACAGAGACAGACACAGCGAGACAGAGAAACAGAGACATACACAGAGAGACAGAGGCAGACAAAGACACAGAGACAGAGAAATTGACAGAGAGACAGATAAGGACGACAGAAACAGAGCGATTGATAGAGATGACAGAACGAGACAGAGAGATTGACAGAGAGACAGGTAAGGACGACAGAAATATAGAGATTGACAGAGATGACTGAAAGAGATTGACAGAGAGACAGATAAGGATGACAGAAATAGAGCGATTGACGGAGATGACAGAGATTGACAGAGAGACAGATAAGGATGACAGAAATAGAGCGATTGACAGAGATGACAGAAAGAGACAGAGAGAGTGATGGAGAGACAGAGATGACAGAGACAGACTGACAGAGAGACAGCAACGACAGAAAGAGCCAGAGACAAACCGATTGACAGAGACAGAGATGGACAGAGACACAGAGAGACTGATGGAGAAAGAGTGAGACAGACGGAAAGACAGAGAAACGGGCAGGCAGAGAATGACAGAGACAGAGAGATAGGGAGAAAGGCAGAGAGGCAGAAAGACAGACACAGACAGGCAGACAGAGAGAGACAGAGACATTAGAGGAAATGAAAAGAGGAATGAACTCAGGTAACTGGATCACCGACCACTGCCTCCCTCTCCTCCCTTCCCCCACAAAGGGTTTAGAAACCCTCCTGAAGTTAGGCTTGTCAACTTGCCATGAACCTAAGGCGCCCCGAGGCCTTCTCGAGGAAGGTCACGGATGTGCTGGATGACTCCAGGCCTGCCACTCTCCAGCCTCCGCAGCAGCGTCTGTACACGGGGCCGCTGAGCCAAGCCCAGAGCAGAGTTAGAGCAGAACAGGGGCTCCACGACAACCTCCTGATAATTAAAGGCCCGTCCTTCTGTCCCCCTGCCCGCCGCATGGCATGCTTGGAAAGGACCACTCAGAACCTCATTCTTGCACGTCACTGGCACTAGGCTGGAGGATGGGTAACTCAGCAGGTCCAACCATCAATCAATGACAGTTATTGAGCACAGGACACTGTAATAATGATAATAATAATAATAATGGCATTTTTTAAGCACTTACTATGTGCAAAGCCCCGTTCTAAGCGCTGGAGAAGTTACAAGGTGATCAGGTTGTCCCACGTGGGGCTCACAGTCTTAATCCCCATTTTACAAATGAGGTAACTGAGGCACAGAGAAGTGACTTACCCGAAGTCACACAGCTGAAAAGTGGCAGAGCAGCGATTAGAAACCCATGACCTCTGACTCCAAAGCCCGGGCTCTTTTCACTGAGCCACGCTGTACTAAGTGATAGGGAAAATACCATCCCCAGTGACCCAAAAGGCAGCAGCTCCTCCTTCTCTCCTTCTGATAATAATAATTCTGGTATTCGTTAAGCACTTCCTATGTGCCAGGCACTGTACTTCGCACAGGGGTGGATACAAGCAAATCGGGTTGGACACAGACCCTGTCCCACGTGGGGCTCGCAGTCTTAATGCCCGTTTAACAGATGAGGTAACTGAGGCCCAGAGAAGTGAAGTGACTTGCCCAAGGTCAGACAGCAGACAAGTGGAGGAGCTGGGATTAGAACGCATGACATTCCCAAGCCTGGGGTCTATGCCATGCTGCTTCCTTCTCCGCCTCCTCTTCTTCCTCCTCCCCCCCGTGACAACATAGGGAATGTTGATTCAATATGAGCCCCCACGGAGGCCGGGACCGTGTCCAGCCTGGATATCCTGTATCGACCCCAGTGCTTAGTACAGTGGTTTGTACATAGAGAGTGGTTAACGACTACCGCAATCACTTTTATTATTGGTACCGCAGCCACCCACCCCTCCATCCAGTCTTCTGTCACCTTCCCTGTGCTCCCTAGGGAAGCAGCGGGGCTCAGTGGAAAGAGCTCGGGCTTTGGAGTCAGAGGTCATGGGTTCAAATCCCAGCTCCGCCAATTGTCAGCTGTGTGACTTTGGGCAACTCACTTTATTCATTCATTCAATCATACTTATTGAGCGCTTACTGTGTGCAGAGCACTGTACTAAGCGCTTGGGAAGTACAAGTTGGCAACATATAGAGATGGTACCTACCCAACAGTGGGCTCACTCTATGCCTCAGTTACCTCATTTGTAAAATGGGGATTAAGACTGTGAGCCCCACGTGGGACAACCTGATCACCTTGTACCCTCTCCAGCGCTTAGAACAGTGCTTTGCACATAGTAAGCACTTAATAAATGCCATTATTATTATTATTAGGGGCAGCAGCAGGGGCAGAAACAACTACTTATGTTAATAACGGTGCGGGAGATCGTCAATAAACACAATTCCCAATAATCTCCAAGACAGTTAGCCAACAGTCTTCCTCCCTTCTCCCTGCCATATAAGCCACCAACCAGGAGTAAAAAAAGATTAAGTGTGGCTCAGTGGAAGGAACATGGAAGCAGGAGGGGAAGATTTGGCTTCTAATCCCAGTTCTGCTGCTGGGCTGAGGTAAACCTTTGGGCAAGTCATTTAACTTCTCTGAGCCTCTATTTCCTCTTCTGTAAAATGGGAATTCATTCATTCATTCGTTCAATCGTATTTATTGAGCACTTACTGTGTGCAGAGACTGTACTAAGTGCTTGGGAAGTACAATAAATCCACTCTCTTTACCTCTTAGATTGTGAACCCCCTGTGAGACATGGAGGGTAACCAATCAAATTATAGTGTGCCTCTTCCAACACTTATTATAGTGCTTCACAGTGTAAGCACTTAATAAATACCATCTGGGCACTACTGGGGAATGAGCTAGAGAGTAATAAGATGGCCAAAAGATGTCCAGCCAGTCAGGAGGAGGAGGAGGAGGAGAAGCAAGGGTACTCGAGAAATAGGGCTCAACCTGAGGACTGCTATTCGCCTTTATTTGTATTAATGTCTATCTCCCCCTCTAGACTGTAAGCTCCTTGTGGGCAGGGAGAGTGTGTACTAACTCTGTTGTACTCTCCCCAGCTTGGAATACAGTGCTCTGCACACCGTAAGCGCTCAGTAAATACGATAAAGGCCCTACTGAGAGCTCACCTCCTCCAGGAGGCCTTCCCAGACTGAGCCCCTTCCTTCCTCTCCCCCTCGTCGCCCTCTCCATCCCCCTCATCTTACCTCCTTCCCTTCCCCACAGCACCTGTATATATGTATATATGTTTGTACATATTTATTACTCTATTTATTTATTTTACTTATACATATCTGTTCTATTTATTTTATTTTGTTAGTATGTTTGGTTTTGTTCTCTGTCTCCCCCTTTTAGACTGTGAGCCCACTGTTGGGTAGGGACTGTCTCTATATGTTGCCAACTTGTACTTCCCAAGTGCTTAGTACAGTGCTCTGCACACAGTAAGCGCTCAATACATACAATTGATTGATTGACTGATTGATTGACTGATCCTAATAGTAACAACAAAAATAATGGTGGTATTTGTAAAGCGCTCTTAGTTCGACTGTGAGCCCCGCAGTGGGACTCACACTCTTATTTCCATTTTACAGATGAGGTAACTAAGGCACAGAGAAGTGAGGTGACTTGTCCAAGGTCATACAGCAGACATGTGGCGGAGCCAAGCTTAGAACCCAGGGACTGTGTCCAACCTGATTAATTAATTCATTCATTCATTCAATCGTATTTATTGAGCGCTTACTGTGTGCAGAGCTGTACTAAGCGCTTGGGAAGTCCAAGCTGGCAACATATAGAGACGGCCCCTACCCAACAGCGGGCTCACATTCTAGAAGGGGGAGACAGACAACAAAACAAAACATATTAACAAAATAAAATTAATAGAATAAATGTGTACAAGTAAAATAGAGTAATAAATATGTACAAACATATATACATATATACAGGTGCTGTGGGGAGGGGAAGGAGGTAAGGCGGGGGGATGGGGAGGGGGAAGAGGGGTAGAGGGAGGAGGGGGCTCAGTCAGATTAACTGTAACTACCCAAAGCTTGACACATAGTAAGCAATTAACAAATACCATTAAAAAGCACCTACTATGTCCAAGCACTGTTCTAGGCCCTGGCGTAGATACAAGGTCATCAGGTCAGACAAGTCAAGTCCCCGGCCCACAAGGGGTTTACAATCTAAGTAAGAGGGAGAAAAGGTATTGAGTCCCCATTTTACAGATGAGGAAACCGAAACACAGAGAAGTTAAGCAACTTCTCTAAGGTCACACAGCAGGCAAGAGGTGGTGCCAGGATTAGAACCCTGGTCCTCTGGCTCCCAGGGTTGTGCTCTTTCCACTAGGCCAGGCAGCTTCGAGGCTGGCAAAGGAGTGGGTAAGCTTGTATCTACTCCAGTGCTTAGTATATTGCCTGGCACATAGCGAGTGCTTAAATGCGAAATAAGAAACAAAGCAAAAAGCAGAAGGGAACTGAATGTCCCCTGGCCTTCTCCCCGCAAATCCACCCCATGCTCATAGACGATGACCAATTCACGACAGCCCCTTTCTCCATTTTGCTGGAGAATACGTCAGGTCCCTGGGTAGAAATGAATCCATGACTGTGAGCCCACTGTTGGGTAGGGACTGTCTCTATATGTTGCCAACTTGTACTTCCCAAGCGCTTAGTACAGTGTTCTGCACACAGTAAGTGCTCAATAAATATGATTGAATGAATGAATGAATGATGAATGAATGTCAGTGATAGTTACTGCTCAGGGTTCACGGGTGGCGGAGCCAAGCTTAGAACCCAGTTTCTTCTGACTCAGAGCTATGTTCTATCCACTAATTAAATCCACCTCAATAATAACCTTTGCTTATTATTAGCACATTATTTGCTCAGACTGGTGTTCTACCTTTAATAATAATAATGATGATGGCATTTATTAAGCACTTACTATGTGCAAAGCACTGTTCTAAGCCCTGGGGAGGTTACAAGGTGATCAGGTTGTCCCACGGGGGGGGCTCACAGTCTTAATCCCCATTTTACAGATGAGGTAACTGAGGCACAGAGAAGTTAAGTGACTTGCCCAAAGTCACCCAGCTGACAAGTGGCGGAGCCGGGATTTGAACCCCTGACCTCTGACTCCAAAGCCCGGGCTCTTTCCACTGAGCCACGCTGCTTCCCCACCTTTCAGCCCTCTCTAGGGGAAGACAAAGACAGGTGCAAACTACCATCCTGGAGGTTGGTGGGAGATGCTCATAGATGATGCCCATGGGACCAATTCACGACAGCCCCTTTCTCCATTTTGCTGGAGAATACGTCAGGTCCCTGGGTAGAAATGAATCCATTGTCAGTGATAGCTACTGCCCAGGGTTCAAAACAATTAATAATAATGATGATGATGGCACTTGTTAAGCGCTTACTATGTGCCAAGCAATGTTCTAAACACTAGGGTAGCTACAAGTTAAACAGGTTGGACACAGTCCCTGTCCCACATGGGGCTCACACTCTTATCCCCATTTTACAGCTGAGGTAACTGTGGCACAGAGAAGATAAGTGACTTGTCCAAGGTCACACAGTAGACGGGTGGCGGAGCCAAGCTTAGAACCCAGGTTCTTCTGACGCAGAGCTATGTTCTATCCACTAATTCATTCATTCATTCATTCATTCAATTCATCATCAATAGTATTTATTGAGCGCTTACTATGTGCAGAGCACTGTACTAAGTGCTTGGGAAGTACAAATTGGCAACATATAGAGACAGTCCCTACCCAACAGTGGGCTCACAGTCTAAAAGGGGAAGACAGAGAACAAAACCAAACATACTAACAAAATAAAATAGAATAGATATGAACAAGTAAAATAAATAGAGTAATAAATATGTACAAACATATATACATATATGCAGGTGCTGTGGGGAAGGAAAGGAGGTAAGATGGGGGATGGAGATAATTGTATTTATCAAGTGCTTACTGTGTGCAGAGCACTGTACTAAGGGCTTGGGAAAGTACAACAATAAACAGTGACATTCCCTGTCCGCAACAAGCTTACAATCTAGAGACTGATAGACTTATAGACTGTGAGCCCACTGTTGGGTAGGGACTGTCTCTATATGTTGCCAACTTGTACTTCCCAAGCGCTTAGTACAGTGCTCTGCACACAGTAAGCGCTCAATAAATACGATTGATTGATTGATTGATGGAGGGGATAGTCTAGAGAGAACATACTCCAACTGCCATTAGGCCTCCCCAAAACTTTTTGGATTCCCAGGAATTCAAACGTTCTTCTGAAAAGTTTGAGCCCATCCTGCCCCACAATTGAGGGCCTTTGTGATCCACAACAGCATGGCGGGGGTCCCAATCAATGGTTTTACTGAGCACCTACTATGTGCAGAGCACAGGAGTCAACAGGTCTCGGGAACACCAGAGGATGGTACGAAGGAGAAACTACTGTGTCACGTGCCTTCCTCCCAAACTGCCCAAATGCAATCTCCCCCAGGAGAGCCCAGTGGACAGTCAGGCGGGCACCCAAGAATCACACCACTGTCAAGGTGGAGACAAGGCCACAAAAGGAGCAAGGGACTCTGGAAGTTTCTACAGGAGAGATGGTGGAAGGATGAGGGGAAAGCAAGGGACTGTCTCTTCCTCTGGACTGTAAACTCATTTTTGGTTGTTTTTTTTTCCTTTGGTTTTTCTTTTTCATGGTATTTGTCAAGTGCTTATTATGTGCCAGGCACTGTACGAAGTGCCGAGGTAGATACAAGCTAATCAGATTGGACCCCCCCCCTCTCCATCCCCCCCATCTTACCTCCTTCCCTTCCCCACAGCACCTGTATATATGTATATATAATTGTACATATTTATTACTCTAGTTATTTATTTATTTATTTTACTTGTACATATCTACTCTATTTTATTTTCTTAGTATGTTTGGTTTTGTTCTCTGTCTCCCCCTTTCAGACTGTGAGCCCACTGTTGGGCAGGGACTGTCTCTATATGTTGCCAATTTGTACTTCCCAAGCGCTTAGTACAGTGCTCTGCACACAGTAAGCGCTCAATAAATACTATGATGATGATGATGACACAGTCCATGTCCCATGAGGGGTTCACCGTCTTAATCCTTATTTCACAAACGAGGTAACGGAGGCCCAGAGAAGTGAGTAACTTGTCCAAGGTCACACAGAAGACAAGAGGCAGAGCCAGGATTAGAACCCAGGTCCTTCTGAATCCCAAACCCGTGCTCTAGCCACTATATCAGCGTGGCTCGGTGGAAAGAGCCTGGGCTTTGGAGTCAGAGGTCATGGGTTCAACTCCCAGCTCTGCCAATTGTCAGCTGTGTGACTTTGGGCCAGTCACTTCACTTCTCTGGGCCTCAGTTTCCTCATCTGTAAAATGGGGATTAAGACTGCAAGCCCCCCGTGGGACAATCTGATCACCTTGTAACCTCTCCAGCGCTTAGAACAGTACATAGTAAGCGCTTAATAAATGCCATTATTATTATTATTATACCACGCTGCTTCTCATGTGAGCAGGGAGCACGTCTTCCAACTCTGTCGTACTGTACTCTCCCAAATACTTAGTAGAGTGCTCAGCACATAGTAAGCGCCCAATAAATACCATTGATGATGAATCCGGGGGCATGTCTAGGAGAGGGATGGCAAGAAGTGGAAGGGGAAAGGAAGACAGAGCAACAGAAATGTCCCAAAGCACACTGGGTCCTCAGGACTTCAGGTGGACTGGCAGGTGGGGGCAAGAGTGATGCCGGCAGAGAATCACTTACCCTCACCCCATCTTGGTGTGGGAAACCGAGAGCAGAAATCAGCCTCCTTTTATAAGTCAGGAAACTGAGGCACAGAACGATTAAGTGACCTGCCCGAGATCTCACAGTTTATTACCGAGGGAGCTGGGACTTGCCCCCAAGTCTTTTGACTTTCATTCCCATCCCCTTCCTCCTTAGATTACAAAGCCAAATAGAAAAATGTTTTTTTTAAGGTCCTTGATCACTCAAAACCAAATGGGTAAATCACTGAACTGTGCAAGTGCTAGTTGAGTCATTTGTCGCTTTCCACTTGGCGTTTTAATCGCTCTTCTCACGAGGGGCCCAGCCCGTTCCGTACCATTCCCCCAATGGACCCTCCACCGCCCCCACCGCGTCCTCCCTGCCGACACCCAAGCTGGGTTTCATTCATCGCTTGCCAGTAAAGAACCAAAAGTGAATCCTCACCTCAAGTCTTAAGAATGCACTCCGGTTTCTTAAGTCAAGCCAGAGACTTCTTAGAGAGGGGCTGGTTAGAGGATGGAAATCCCTGGGGAAGTCGGGGCAGTCTCTCAATGGTCTGCGCCTTCCCCTAGAGAGCTTCCCACCTCCTTCTTCCTCCCAGAGGTGCCCTTCTCCCGCCACCGGGCAGAGAGCCCAAGAGCGGGAGCCACTGGCCACCCTGTGCTCCCCAGTTTAGTCCCAGAGCAGCACCTGGGCCCGGCAGGACCGAACGAGGTCAACGCTCGGTGGGCGATGAAAGAGGGGCCGTGGGACTCGGCGGCTCTGCGTCTTTGCATTTGAAGTTCGTAGTGACTTGGGAAGCACGACGCTCTTGCCGCCATTTTGACGAAGCGAATAATAATCTCTTGCTCTCTGTTTTGCGTTTTTCATTTTTCCATCGGGCTGTCGCGTTACGCTTTCGTGTTTTATTCCCACAACGCACCCGTGAGGTGAGGAGGTGCCGTTATCCCCATTTCACAGGTGATGGAACTGAGGCACGGAGAAGTTCATCTCCTTGCCCTAGGGTGCCGCAGCAGCCCGGGGGCAGAGCTGGCACTGAAATCTGGTCTCTGGTTCCCCAGGCTAGGACTATTTCCTTTAGATGGCAAATTCCAGATAGTAAGCACTTAACAAATACCAGAATTATTATTATTATTATTACTGCTACCCTGGTGTTTGGTTTCGGAAGGAAAGGAATCTTCACCCCTTGTCCGGGAAGTTTAAGGTATAGAAATATGCTTCAAACAATCAATTGCACTTACTGAGAGCTTATTGTGAGCAGAGCACTGTACTAAGCGCTTGGAAGAGTACAATATAACAGAGTTGGTAGACACATTCCCTGCCCATAACAAACCTACAGTCTAGTTTCTTCTAAAGAGGGATATTGTGCTTCCTGGTGTATTTTGAAGAAAGACAACAAAAGTGTTATTTGTTAAGTGCTTGCTAAGTGCTGTGGATAGACAATACAGAGCAGACCCACTCTCTATTCCACCTCTTTTCTGGATAGAGAAGGAAAAGGTTTGGAGCCCACCGTGGACCTGTGCCATAGACAGTTCTTCTTTTCTTCTTTTTCTTATTTACTGAAATCTTACTGTGTGTAGGGCACTATACTAAGCACTTGGGAGAATACAATACAACAATAAACAGACACATTCCCTGCCAACAATAAGATTATAGTCTAGAAGGGAGGAGATAGACATTAATATAAATAAATGAATTACAGATATATATGTAAGTGCTGTGGGACCGGGAAGGGAGCACAATTTCCCCGTAAGGAAACCATTTTTCCATTTTTCCACTTTTCTTTTTTTAAATAGCATTTAAGTGTTTATTTACTGTGTGCCAGGCACTGTACCAAGTGCTGGGACAGATAAAAGCTAATCAGATTGACACAGTCCATGTCTCAAATGGAGCTCACAGTCTTAATCCCCATTTCCCAGATGATGCAACTGAAGAGAAGTCACTTGCCGAAGGTCACACAGCACACAAGTGAGGGAGGCCAGATTAGATCCCTGATCTCGCCTGTCTTGCCGCCAAACCCTAGCCCACGTTCTGCTTCTGGTCTTGAACACCTTCAATCATTCATTCATTCATTCATTCATTCAATCGCATTTATTGAGCGCTTACTGCAGAGCACGGTACTAAGCGCTTGGGAAGTACAAGTTGGCAACATACAGAGACGGCCCCTACCAAACAACGGGCTCACAGTCTAGAGGGGGGAGATAGACAACAAAACAAAACATGTGGATAGGTGTCAAGTCATCAGACTAAATAGAAGTAAAGCTAGATGCACATCATTAACAAAATAAATAGAACAGTAAATATGTACAAGGAAAATAAATAGAGTAATAAATCTGTACAAACATATATACAGGTGCTGTGGGGAGGGGAAGGAGGCAGGGCGGGGGGATGCGGAGAGGGAGAGGAAAGAGGGGGCTCAGTGTGGGAAGGCCTCCTGGAGGAGGTGAGCTCTCAGTAGGGCTTTGAAGGGAGGAAAGAGAGCCGGCTTGGCAGATGTGCGGAGGGAGGGCATTCTCTCCTTCTCTCCCTAAATCCAATTGACAATTACTTTCCTCCACTTCAAAGCCTAACTGAAGGCACATCTCCTCCAAGAGGCCTTCCAGACTAAGCCCCACTTTTCCTCATCTCCCACTCCCTTCTGCATCGCCCTGACTTGCTCCCTTTGCTGTTCCCCTCTCCCGGCCCCACAGTACTTACGTACATATCTGTAGTTTATTTGCATTAATGTCCGTCTCCCCCACTCTAGACTCTAAGGTCACAGTGGGCTGGGAATGTCATTACTTAACGTTGTATTGTACTTCCCCAAGTATGTAGTACAGTGCTCTGCACACGATAAGCACTCAATTCATACAGCTGAATGAAGGAATGAATGAACCCAGGTCCTCTGACTTCCAAGCGCTTGCTTTCATCACTAGGCCTCATTTCCTAATTTCTCTAATTTCTGCATCTAAAACTCCCCCGCCTCCTGTCCGGAACCAGGAGTGGAAAGTCTTGCCCTTTTGGGGCATGAACAACAATACCAGAAGATGCAATAGGGCCACTGCTGGCCGGCGGCTGCAGAATTGAGGTGGGGAGGGTGCAGAGAAAGATAACCAGAGTGGCCAGAGGGAAAGAGAAGCTGCCCCAGAAGTTCACCTTTCTTCACTTAGGAAAGATGAAACTTGAGAGGAGGCATGAGCGGCGATGACAGAAACATGAAAGGTACAAACAGGGCCGATTACAGAACTGTCGTTGAGAAGCTGTGTGACCTAGAAAATACAGTCCGGGCCTGGGGGTTAGAAGGATCTGTGTTCTAATCCTGCCTCTGCCCACTGATTCACTTCATTTCTCTGTGGCCCAGTTACCTCATCTGTAAAATGGGGATCATGGCTGTGAGCCCCATGTGGGACATGGACTGTGTCCAACCTGATTAGCTGGTAGATACTCCAGCACTTAGTACAGTGCCTGGCACATAATAAGTGTTTAACAAATACCAAAAAAAAAAAAAAAAGGCACTACAATGAGGCAGCGCTCAATGACTTTTCAAGGGGGAGGTTCAAAGGAAATTGAGAGGAAACACATCTTCACCTCACATGAGGTAAACATTTGAAGTTCATTAGCACAGGAAGCTGGTCAGGCAGAAATTACCCGAAGATACAAGAGGCATTTAGATAAATTCACGGAGGAGTTGCCCCATTGGTTTACCATGGAGAAGCAGCATGAACTAGAGCATAGACCACAGGGCTGGGAGTCAGAAGGGCCTGGGTTCTAATTCCAGGTCCGTCACCTTTCTGCTGTATGACCTTGGGCAAGTCATTTCACTTCCCTGGGTCTCAAATCGTCTGTAACATGGGGATTAAGACTGTGAGTCCCTTGTGGGACATGGACTGCGTCCAACCTGATGAGGTTGTTTCTACCCCAGTGTTTAGTAGAGTGCCTGGCACGAAGTACTTAAACCTTTTTTTAAAAAAAAAAAGTTGGATTGCTAGAAAGGGAAAGGGAAGCATCACTCAGTAAAAATCGTTCTGGGTTGTGGGGCCCACTGATTCAATACAGCTGTGCCTTCTGGTCTCCTGTTAAATCCAGAGGGAAAAACAAAGGAGAAAATCAGAGAGCAAATTGTTAAGCGATGTCAGCAAACCTACTTCCAAATGTCTGGAATACCTAAATGAAAATACTACATAACAACAGCCTAGGCAGTTGTTCTCCAGATTAGAGACTTGTACATACAAGAGTCCTCAGACCCCCAGAAGCACATCAAGTTGGGAGAACCTGTGCATATAGGAAGCCAGAATTATTCCTTGATGGAAAAATGGGAAACTAGAATCAGAACACTTCCTTCCCTTGGGAGAGGGTGGGAGGAATCGAGAAGGGCAGGTTTTAAGTCAACTTTACTGCAGGAAACTCTCATATGTCTCATGAGATATTGATTCCTTTAGCATCAACTTCTTGGCCTTCTTACTGGTCATAATGAGCTGAATAAGCAACATTAATAAACTAGAATCATTAAATGGATGTGCTTCTGGTTCTCTAGTAAAAAATGCCCGTCCCTCTCAGGTATCTGCTTGAACTCTAGAAAAATATTGTGAAGCAATGTGGCCCAATGGCCTGGAAGTCATCTCTGCCATCTTATCTGTTGTGGCACATGTCTCCCCACTTGGGAAGACTTCAGCTTTTCAAATGCCTCCAGAGACTACTTCTTATTCTCACCCTTTATCCTTCCAATTTCTCTGCTCCACCAACACTGGAAGCAGAGTAGCTAGGCCAATCTAACTTCCTCTCACTGCAGTCTGCCTGAGCAGGGAGAATCTCCCAGACTGGGCTTTGAAAGTCTCTGGACAAACCGGAGTCAAGAAATTGCCATGGAACTTGGACATTTTGAGCTGCTCAGTGATGATGTCTATGGCATTTACGAAGCGCTTACAAATGTCAGGCACCATACTAAGTGCTGGGGTAGATACAAAACAATCAAATTAAACACAGTTCCTGTTCAACAGACGGAGAGAGCATAAAACAGATATTTTATCCCTATTTTGCAGATGAGGAAACTGAGGCATCGGTCCGTAAAGTCATCCACCCATGGTCACACAACAGGCAAGTGGTGGAGCCAGGACTAGAACCAGAGTCTTCTGACTTCATGTGTTCTTTCCACTAGGCTACTTTGCCTCCACTAGGCCACACTGCCTCCCAGTTCATTGGGTCTGTTGACAACCATTAAGGCTCAAACCCTCTGGTTCTCCTGTCTGAGTCTGGCTCAAGCAGAAGGCCATCATAGTCCCTGATTCCTACCGTGAATAGCGCAAGGGGGGAATAAATATTCCCACACAGCTCCGAGATGACGGTGAAGCTTGAATTCACAACATCCCCTCAGAATCAGCTCTCTGCTTCAGAATCAGCGTTTAGGAAAATGACCCCTTCCACCGCACTGATAATGGTCTGTCCATTTGTTTCCTGCCTCTCCGGGCCCTTCACTGCCCATCCTTTTTGTGACCTCAGTGGTCCTTGCATATCTCGGCTACCTACAGCATGAAAGCCTGCTCTGAGCCTGCACGGTCCTGCTGCCACCGAGCCAAAATGCAACAGCCACGACCACGCATCCATCGGGGAGTGATGCAACTTGAGAAATCCCACCTCCTGTGACTTCTCGAGGGCCACCCTGTGGACTGATTACTCCTCTAGACTGTAAGCTCATTGCGTGCAGGGGATGTGTCTGTTCATTGGTATGTTTTACTTTCCCAAGGGCTTAGTACGGCGCTCTGCACACAGTAAGCTCTTAATAAATAAGATCGAAAGAATGAATGAATGAATGCAACATGGCCAAAACCCCTTGGTGCTTTGAGAATCCGGGTCTGCTCCCAATGGCAGCATCACTGAGACTGAACATACCTGGACCATTGGCTTCACGCTGCTCTAGAAAGCTTGTGCGCCTGCGCCCGGCTAATTTGCATTTTTAGAATAAGGGGGAAAAACCCAGGAAACGTAGAGCAGAGGCATTAATCAAATAAAATGCTAATAATAAACTCACTGAGTAAGGAGGAAAGCCTGAGTCTGTGACTCCCTGAGCGGGAGCAGAGCTGAGACGCCAAGACCCAAGCTTGGAGAAAGGGGCAAGGTGAGTATTCCTCGTTGTAGATTTTTTTCCTTGGAAAGAATGAACGGAGCTGAAAGGAGGAGGGGGAGGATTGGAGGAATGGACAACTTTGAGAGGGGAAGTCGCTTTCTAGATTCTTAGTGCGTTTTTAGATCTGGGGATGTAGTCCGCGGGTGGCCAGAGGGAGTCGGGCGGGTCTGGGATGGATCGGCGGAGCAGGAGTTGATCGGGAGACTGCGTTAAATCCCAGCACGGCTGAGCTTTATGATCTTAACAGGACACGACCACCAGCCGCTGCCTTTTCCTAACAGATCTGCGGGGACAGGCGGGGTGGTCTGCGCCATCCTTGACTGCCTGGCTCAATTCTTCAGAATCGGCTTTGCGCCTCCACAGCAGCAAAAGTTTGCTTTGGTGGGCCTTAAAGAGGCCGGTGTCCACCCTATCCAACCCAGAAGGGGAAAAAAAATACGTTTCCTAAAAGCGGCGAGCCACCTAAAGCTGTTTGAAGTCATTTTGCCCCAAACTCCCTGCTGTTTAATACCTTGTTGCTGTTCTGCCGTGTCGGTTTTAAGCGGATCGGCCTCGATTGAAGTCGCCTTGTGTGCAGCCTGAGGGCCTCTCCTGGGATTCACTGTGCATGTTCAGCCAGGATCTGGCCAGGAGGAGGAAGAGGAGGTCAACGACAAAGCCACATCATCTGCCTTTGCGAAGGAGCATGGCTCCATATTTCCAATCCGATAGATAGGTTGTAGACCGTGGTTCCTAGCGTTAAAGTCTCTTGTTTTTGGGTGGAGAGGCAGTGAAGTCTAGGGGAGAGAGCAACAATGTGGAAGACAGGGGATTTGGGTCCTCGTCCCAACAATGCCACTGGCCTGCTGTGTGACCTTGAGCACATCCCTGGGCCTCAGTTTTCCCACCTGTAAATTGAGGCTAATAATATCTGCTCGCAGGGATGCTGTAAGGGTACGATGACGATAATTTTGTCATTTAATGCTTTGTAGGTGCTAAAGCACGGGGTTAATTCCTGGGCTAGCTGCAAGATCTGCAGTTCTGACCAGTCCCTCTTCTCAAAAGGGACCACAGTCCAAGAGAGAGGAAAAGAATTCTACATAGGAGGACGCTGAGGCTAAGAGAGGTTGAGTGACTTGCCCAAGGTCACACAGCTGGCAGGATCAACGGCCAAACTGCGATTAGAGCCTGGGTTTTCTGGTTCCCATTCCAGGCTCTTTCCTTGGCCGCACTGTGACATGTGTAATGTGAAAATGTTTATAATGCTCCTCAGAGTATTATTTTTGTGGTGGTTTTCAGATCAGTGGGTGTGAACTCTAGACTATGAGTGCTTTGTGGGCAGACAGTCAGTCAGTGAGTCAATCATATTTACTGAGTGCTTACCGTATGCCGAGCATCGTACTAAACACTTGGGAGAGTATAATATAACAATAAACAAGGAAAAGGGCAGGGAACATGTTTACCAACCCTACTGCATTGTTTCTCCCAAGCGCCTAGTGGAGTTCTTGGAATGCAGTAAATGCCCTATAAATGCTAGAGAAGCAGCGTGGCACAGTACAAAGAGCCCCGGCTTTGGAGTCAGAGGTCATGGGTTCAAATCCCGGCTCCACCAACGGTCAGCTGTGTGACTTTGGGCAAGTCACTTAACTTCTCTGTGCCTCAGTTACCTCATCTGTAAAATGGGGATTAAAACTGTGAGCCCCTCCCAGGACAACCTGATCACCTTGTAACCTCCCCAGCACTTAGAACAGTGCTTTGCACATAGTAAGTGCTTAACAAATACCATTATTATTATTATTAAAAACCATTGATTGATTGATTGGGTGCATGAGATTGAATTCAGAGGCATATTAAATAGTTCAGACGTATGGCCCCCACACCTGTGGAGGAGGAGGAAGAGGAAGAAAATCTCCTTGTATGATACGGGCTGTGTCCAACCCAATTATCTTCTATCTGCCCTAGCAAGTAGCCAATCAATCATATTTACTGAACACTTCTTTTTTAATGGTATTTATTAAGCACTTACTATGTGCAAAGCACTGTTCTAAGCGCTGGGGAATTTACAAGGTGATCAGGTTGTCCCACGGGGGCGCACAGTCTTAATCTCCATTTTACAGATGAGGTAACTGAGGCCCAGAGAAGTGAAGTGACTTGCCCAAAGTCACACAGCTGACAATTGGCAGAGCCGGGATTTGAACCCATGACCTCTGACTCCAAAGCCCGGGCTCTTTCCACTGAGCCACGCTGTTTCTCTGCGTGGAGAAGCTTACTGCGTGGAGAGCACTGTACTAAGCTCTTGGGAGAATACAATATAACAGTGTAACAGACACATTCCCTGCCACAACGAGCTTACAGCCTAGAGGGAGAGACAAAATTAATATAAATAAATTGTGGAGATGGACATAAGTGCTGCGGGGCTGAGGGAGGCGTGAAAAAAGGGAGCAAATCCAAGTGAAAGGGTGACCCGGAAGGGATTGGGAGAAGAGGAAATGAGGGCTTAAGTCAGGGAGGACTTCTTGGAGGAAATGTGCCTTCAATAAGGCTTTGAAGGTGGGGAGAGTGATGTCTGTCGGATATGAAGAGGGAGGGAATTGCAGGCCAGAAGTGGAATGGGGGTGAGGGGTCAGCGGCAAGCTACAACGGTGCCTAGCATATAGTAAGCATTTTCCAAATTAGCATTAAAAAAAGAAAGAAGAAAGAGGAAGAGTTCTAGCACAGTTCAATCTAGTCCCTCTAGACTATCAGTTCGATATGGGCAGGGAAAGTGACTGCTAATCCTGTTATATTGTACTCTCCCAAGTGTTTAATACACAAACTGCACTTAGTAAGTGCTCAATAAATACCACTGATTGATAAATTCCATCGATTGATTTGGGGAGAGAGTTAAGACTCTCAAAGTCATTTCCTAGAATCCCTGGAGGAGTCTTCATTTTTGGAGGCCTGCACTGATGATACTAATTGCGGTACCTGTTAAGCACCTACAATGTGATCTGTCATTGTAAGACATTGTACTTAGCACTGGGGTGGATACAAGGAAAAATGGTCAAGGGGAAACTAACAATCATGCACAAAGCAGTTTCAGAGGATCTCTGAGAAACTGGCTGAAGGTCAAGATACAAAAAAAAAGAGTTAAAAATGGACAAATGTGGTTTCTCTAGACTTCACCCGGAATTTCTCATTTGCAGAAGGAATCACTCCCTGTGGCTTGGCCTCTGCCCACATGATCATTTCAAAGAATTTTACCCAAATCCCTTCAAGTGCAGTTAATATGTGGGAAAATACCCCTTTTCCCTTGCTTTAAAAAATACGAGGTGGTTATGGTATTTGCTAACTTTCAAAATCCAAACTCCAGTGGGAGGGGAAAAAAAAAATCAGGAACACTAGTAAATAATTTTTTTAAACAAAGTGATTGGGAAAAAAAGCTAAACAAAACAACGACAATGAAAAAAACCCCACCAAGCACAAAGAGGACCATATCAAATTAAAAATAATAATTTCCTTAGCTGACACATCACACACACCAAGGGCTGATGATCTCACCTCTTCTTCACTGAGGAAAGAACAAGGGTAAATGCTAATTGCGATATTTTTTTAAGCGCTCACTATGAGTCAGGGACCATTCTAAGCGCTGGGGAAGATACAAGCTAATCGGGTCAGACACAGTCCCTGTCCCACACGGGGCTCACAATCCTGTAGAAACAACACACGAGCTGCACCAAGTTGGAACGGCATATAAAAGATGAGGAATTTAGGCTAGATAAAGAAGAACCTTCTTCCAACAAGGGCTGTCGCTTAAAGGGGATGGTTGGTTAACCAAGTGTGGAATCTTCTAAAATGGCACTTAACATGGAAGAGCTTCTCGCCTGTTTGGGATAATTAGGTCCAATACCATGCTCAGTCAGGGAAATGGACAAGGTGACCCCCATTGCCTCGAGGTCTCTTCTAGACAAAAATAGAACAGAGAACATCCACGATGCCATGTTGCTGCTAGTATCTCCTGATGTGTCAGCCTCTCCTTTTCCCATTATCAAGGCGAGCAAATTTTAGGTCCGAAGACTTTGCCGCTGACCGACCGACAGCTCCAGAGAAGCATCATGGTGCAGAGAGGCTGCATGGTGTAGTGGATAGCACACGTCCCTGGGAGTCAGGAGGTCATGGGTTCTAATCCTAGCTTCACCACTGGTTTGCTGTGTGACCTTGGGCATATCACTTCACTTCTCTGTGCCTCAGTTACCTCATCTGTAAAATGGGGATTGAGATTGTGAGCCCCACGTGGGACAGACTAAGCCCGCCTTTTCCTCTGATCCTCCTCCCCTCCCCATTGCCCCGACTGCCTCCCTCTGCTCTATTTCTCTCCCTGCCCCACAGCACTTGTGTGTATATATACATATATTATTCTATTTATTTTATTAATGATGTGTATATATCTGTAATTCTATTTATTTATATTGATGCTACTGATGCCTGTTTACTTGTTTTGTTGTCTTTCTCCCCCCTTCTAGACTGTGAGCCCGTTGTTGGGTAGGCATTGTCTCTGTCTGTTGCCGAATTGTACTTTCCAAGTGCTTAGTACAGTGCTCTGTACACAGTAAGCACTCGATGAATGAATGAATGAATGACAGGGACGGTGTCCAATCTAATTTGCTTGTATCCACCCCAGCGCTTAGTACAGTGCCTAGGACATATTTAATAAATACCACTATAAGCTCTTCCCACCAACCTTCTCCCCGTGTAGATGGTAAGCTTACTGTGGGCAGGTACCAACACTATTAGATTGTATTCTCTCCCAAGCACTTAGTACAGTGTTCAGAGAAGCAGCGTGGCTCAGTGGAAAAGAGTACAGGCTTTGGAGTCAGATGTCATGGGTTCAAACCTTGGCTCCGCCAATTGTCAGCTGTGTGACTTTGGGCAAGTCATTTAACTTCTCTGTGCCTCAGTTACCTCATTTGTAAAATGGGGACTAAGACTGTGAGCCCCACACGGGACAACTTGATCACCTTGTAACCTCCCCAGTGCTTAGAGCAGTGCTTTGCACATAGTAAGTGCTTAATAAATGCCATTATTATTATTATTATTATTATTATTACAGTGCTCTGCACACAGTAAGTGCCCAATAAATACCGTTGATTGATTATGGTTATTTCGATTCTGCCTCGACATTTGAAGCATCTGACCCATGGGGACCCTGAAACTGCTCGAGATGCCAGAGGAGGCATTATGGCAGGTTAAGGTCCCACAGCCACGTAGAAGGCTGGGCTGAGCGAGGATTCTGCTCTAAAAACCTACAGTTTGGCCTGGAACCCGAGGCCTTGTCCTCCCCAGACTCTGTGAAAAGAAAAAGCACAGCTGGGCATATCATTTACACCTCTGGAAAAGGATCCAAAGAATCATGTGGATATGGGGGAAAAGGCTTCACCTGCCCAACTTATGGTAGGGCCCCCGAACTGGATCCCTGGAAAGCAGGCTGGCTAGAAAGCAGAGGTCTCTGAATGTACAATTAATGATTGATAAGCACAATCAACCAAATCGAGGCAATCCCCAGAGGGTTGCATCATGAAAGAAAACAACTTACTCAGTGTGCTTCTTTCTCATCTCTCACCCTTACACCCCCCTTTCTACTGGAACCCACTCCTCCTCCCCATCTGGCAGACCCCTGTCCTCCCCTCCTTTGAGGCCCTTCTGAAATCCCACCTTCTCCCCAAGAGGCCTTCCTGGCTTACTCTCTCATCTCCCCATCCTCTATCCTCTTCCCTGAACTGCTCCTTCAGTACTTGGGCATTATCTAAGAATAATAATAATGATAATGATGGTATTTGTTAAGCTCTTACTAGGTGTCAAGCACGGTTCTGAGCCCCGGGGTAGATACAAGCGAATCAGGTTGGACACAGTCCATGTCCCTCATGGGGCTCACAGTCTTAATCCTAAATACTTGGGGAGTCACCTCCTCAGACTCCTTGCGATTACATATGCATGTGTGTACTCTATCGCTTCCCCCTACTGTAATTTATTTTAGCATCAGTCTTCCCTGGCTAGAATGAGAGGTCCTTGGGGTCAGGGAATCATGCTTAATAGCTCTAGCGCATTTTCCCAAGTGCTGAGCAGAATGCTCTATACACAGGAAATGCTCCATTTCTACTGATTGATTACCTATGATCTCCTGGGGAAAGCCTAACTCTCTTTTCACGGTTTTAGATTAGCTAAGGTGTTGTCGACATCAAGTGCAGTGGATGGCAGAGTGAGACCGACGCAGATGGGGTTTCTGGTTCGCCTTTTTGTTGGGGACATCAGACCTACCCATTCCACTTCAGAACAAACAGGGATTAGGGACCTTAAAGTAGATGGTTCTACGGAATCTATTTGTGTAGCACCCCTCCTTGTCTTATGCTGTCGAGTCGCCTCCGACCCAACTACCAGAACGATAGCAGATGGAGGTGGGGCGTTCTGGGAGAGGTGTGCCACAGCATAAGACAAGGCAAGCTCCCCTCACCTCACAATCCCCAAAGGATAGGGACCTTGTAATTCCCACCTGTTTTTTCTCTCCCAGGGCTTAGTAGTAATAATAATAATAGAAAGCGCTTAGTACAGTGCTCTGCACACAGTAAGCGCTCAATAAATACGATTGAATGAATGGTACGCTTTTGGGAATACCATGGACTCCCCAAAAGACGAACAAATGGATTTAAGAGCAAATTAAACCAAAGTGCTCTTTGGACGGCCAAATGACTCGACTTAAATTAGCATATTTTGGACACAGTCAGGAGGACTAATTCTCTGGAGAAGACACTAATGCTAGGAAAAGTCCAGGGAAAATGTGGAAGAGGCAGACCAGCGGATAGATGGATAGAGACCATAAGAACGATAACGGAAGAACCACTAGAAAGGCTGAGGATTCTGGCAGAAGACAGGATGTTCTGGAGAAAGTATAGTGTGGCTCAGTGGAAAGAGCCCGGGCTTTGGAGTCAGAGGTCATGGGTTCAAATCGCAGGTCTGCCAATTGTCAGCTGTGTGACTTTGGGCAAGTCACTTAACTTCTCTGGGCCTCAGTTACCTCAACTGTAAAATGGGGATTGATACTGTGAGCCCTCTGTGGGACAACCTGATCACCTTGTAACCTCCCCAGCGCTTAGAACAGTGCTTTGTACATAGTAGGTGCTTAATAAATGCCATCATTATTACTATTACCCATGGAGTCGCTTTGAATTGGAAATGACTCGATGTCACTTAATAATAAAGGAGCATGGGGAAGCAGTGTGGCTCAGTGGAAAGAGCCCGGGCTTTGGAGTCAGAGGTCATGGGTTCAAATCCCAGCTCCGCCGCTTGTCAGCTGTGTGACTTTGGGCAAGTCACTTCACTTCTCTGTGCCTCAGTTACCTCATCTGTAAAATGGGGATTGATTGTGAGCCCCACATGGGACAACCTGATCATCTTGTATCCTCCCCAGTGCTTAGAACAGTGCTTGGCACATAGTAAGTGCTTAACAAATACGAAAATTATTTTTTATTATTATTTGTTAAGCACTTTCTATGCACCAGGCACTTTTCTAAGCAGTAGGGTGGGGCCAAGCAAATTGGGTTGACACAGTCCCCGTGCCACATGGTGCTCACAGACTTAGTAAAGTGCTTTGCCCACCTAAGCACTTAAACACTCTTCTCACTACTGTAGAAGCAATGTGTTCAAGAAAGAAGAAGAAATCAAATGGGGAAACATTACATAAGGAGGTGTGTGTGTCGGGGGGGACCATTTGGGAGATTTCCTTGAGGCGAGGATTGTCTGTTGCTTTGAGAGATTCGGCTGGTGGGTCAGTGCCTTCGGGGTAACATCTGGGACTCCTCCCCACCCCTCTGTTTTGCAGACAACCCTGGCCGTATGCGTGGAGGACGATCATGGGAGCCTGCCCGGAGGAGGAGTACTGGGACACCCTCCTGCGCTGCTGTGTCCCCTGCAGATCCATCTGTAACAGACCCAACCCCAAGAGCTGTGCCACCTTCTGCGGTAAGAGCGGGTTCGGGGAGCTGGGTCTGGGCGAGGGGAGGAGGTCTCGGGAGGCCCGACGGGCACCACACACCAGGCAGATCCAAGATACATGCCTCCTATTAATTATGGCATTTATTAAGCGCTTACTATGTGCAAAGCAACGTTCTAAGAACTGGGGAGGTTACAAGGTGATCAGGATGTTCCACGAGGGGCTCACAGTCTTAATCCCCATTTTACAGATGAGGTAACTGAGACCCAGAGAAGTGAAATGACTTGCCCACAATCACACAGCTGACAATTGGTGGAGGCAGGATTTGAACCCATGACCTCTGACTCCGAAGCCCATGCTCTTTCCACTGAGCCACACTGCTTCTCCAATAAGCAAATAGATCCCCCATAACCAGGAAAGTCACCGTAGTATTAAGCGTTTACTACGCGCCAAGCACTGTGCTAAGAGAGGTGGGAGATGAAAGAGAATCACATCAGGCACAGCCCCTATTCTCCCATAAGGAGGGTGGATATTTTATCCTCTTTTTTTTTTAACTGATGAGGAAATGGAGGCCGGGGGAGGTTAAGTGACCTCCCCAAGATCTCACAGCAGGGCAGAGCTGGGATTCGAACCCAAGTCCTCTGGTTAAAGGCCCCATGCCCTCTCCACTAGGCTATACTGCTTGTAAACAAAATAGCCCTCCCTGGTTCACAAGGCCAAAGCAAGCAAGCAAGCAGGGCAGTTCATGTCAAATAAATGGGCTAATGGTCAGAGCAGCACTGGACTGGAAGTGTCTGTGGTTGTTTCCTCTCGATCAGATGACCACCTAACACAGGTGTCGGGCTCTCTGAATACAGTCACTACTGACCTACATAAATGAGGGAGGGGTGTTTTCCCACCCGGGGACCCCCCCCGCCATTGCCTGAACAGAGGGACTATCACATTTTCCTTGAAATATTATCCAACCTTGGCTTCACTGACACTATCCTTTCTTGGTTCTCCTCCTATCCCTCTGACCTCTCCTTCTCAGTCTTTTTTGCAGACTCCTCCTCTGCCTCCCACCCTCTGAAAGTGGGGATGCCTCAAGGCTCAGTTCCCCTTCTATTCTCATCATCAATCGTATTTATTGAGCGCTTACTATGTGCAGAGCACTGTACTAAGCGCTTGAGCGCTATTCTCCATCTACACCCACTTTCTTAGAGAACTCATTCACTCTCACGGCTTCAACGACCATCACTATGCGGATGATCCCCAAATCTGCACCTCTAGCCTCTGCAGTCACACATTTCCTCTTGCCATTAGGACATCTCTACCTGGATATTCTGCCAACACCTCAAATTAAACTTGTCCAAAAGTTAACTCCTTTTCCCGTCCCAACCCTGTTTTCACTGTCTTTCCCATCACTGTAATAATAATAATTATGGCATTTGTTAAACACTTACTATGTGCCAGGCACTGTACTAAGCACGGATTGGATGCTGTCCCTGTCCCGCATGGGGTTTGCAGTCTCAATCCCCGCTTTACAGATGAGGTAACTGTGGCACAGAGAAGTGATTTGCCCAAGGTCACACAGCAGACAAGTGGCGGAGCTGGGATTCAAACCCATGACCTTCTGACTCATAGGCCCATGCTCTAGCCACTACACCATGCTGCTTCTTCAGACACTACTTTCCTACCAAGCCCAAAACCTTCTCATCTAATTCATTCAATTGTATTTATTGAGAGCTTACTGTGTGCAGAGCACTGTACTAAGCGCTTGAGAAGTACAAGTTGGCAACATATAGAAACGGTCCCTACCCAACAATGGGCTCACAGTCTAGAAGGGGGAGACAGACAACAAAACAAAGCATGTTAATAATTATGGTATTTGTTAAGCGCTTACTATGTGCCAAGCACTATTCTAAGCGCCAGGATAGACACCAGGTAATCAGGTTGTCCCACATGGGGCTCACAGTCTTAATTCCCATTTTACAGAGGAGGTAACTGAGGCCCAGAAAAGTTACGTGACTTGCCCAAAGTCGCACAGCTAAGTGGCAGAGTCGGGATGAGAACCCATGACCTCTGACTCCCAAGCCTCGGCTCCTTCCACTAAGCCACGTTGCTTCTCAACTCAACTCTCTCATTCGATCCACACAATCAGTCTGTTCACCAAACCCTGTTGATTCTACTTTCACAACACTGCTAAAATCTGCTTTTTCCTCTCCATCTGACCTGCTTCTCGTATGAAAGAGAAGCATATGAGACACACTCTCCCCACCCTCAAAACCTTAATAAAATCGCATCTCCTCCGAGAGGCCATCCTCCATTAGGCCTTCTTTTTCCCTACTCCTCCCTTCTGCATTGCTTAGGTAGCCTTTAAGCACACGATCATTATAATAATAATGATGGTATTTGTTAAGCGCTTACTATGTGCAAAGCACTGTTCCAAGCATCCTCCGAGTCTGTCTCCCTCTCTAGACTCTAAGCTCTTTGTGGGCAGGAAACATGCCTTCCAACTCCGCTGTACCGTAATTTACTAAGTGCTTAGTGCAGTGCTGTGCATGCAATAGGCCCACAATAAATACCATTGCTGTCATTATTTATGCCTTAAGAGCCTCATCCTTCCTTCCTCCTCCTAGAATCACTCAAGTGCCACAGACAGCACGGGGTCTACTACGACACGCTCTTAAAGCAGTGCATCAAATGCTCGGCCACCTGTGGACAACACCCATTGCAGTGTGCCCCTTTCTGTCAGAGCACCCCAACAGGGCAGAAGAGAGCCAGATGGTCCCATGAGCTTCCAGGTAATGAAGAGAGGGCCTCGTTCCCTCGGAGCCGGGCTGGTGGGGACTTCAATGCCGTCTGTGGATGCTATGATGATGAATAATAATAATTGCTGTATTTGTTAAGCACCTACTACTAAGCGCCGGGGTGGATACGACACATTTCCTGTCCCACGTGGGGCTCCCAGTCTCAATCCTCATTTCACAGACGAGGTAACTGAGGCTCGGAGAAGGTGACTTGGCCAAGGTCACACGGCAGACTAGTGGCAGAATTATTATTATTATTATTAGAAAGGGCCATCCAACATGGAGACTGGCAGCCTGAGGGGGAGCTTGGGGCCTGGATCAGAAAAAAGGGCTGGGGCGGGACGGGAGAAGACTAGCCTCATGGATCAGACTTGCCCTGTGGTGGGGTCATGGGCAAATATGTCCTGGGCATCCTGAGGGCAGTTGGACACAAGGAGTAGAAGGCGGTGGGACACTTATGGGGAAAAAATGGTGTTGTGCTAAGTATACTGATTAAGCAAAGTATTTACATAAGCACTCTGCTGACGGAAGTAGAGGCTGGTGCCAAAATGGCATTCTGAGCTCATCAGGGATCTGTCATCAGAAGATCGTCATTTCTTTATAAACCATAACACACTAATCCTCAGACTATCCCTGAGGCATCATCTCCATTTTATCAGATGAACTGAAACTTGAAGGTGGGGAGGGCTGTAGGCTGTTGCCAAGAACGGGTCTCGCAAGAGAAAAGGTTTGGGGATGGGGGAGACGGAAAGGAGGCACAGTGAGGAGGAGGAATGAAGAGTGTGAACTGGGGTGTAGTGGGACTAGAGTGGGTATTACGAGGGAGAGAAATGAATGCCTTTTATCCAGTGATCAGAAGTTTCTGTGTGGTGTGTAGCAGGATAATAATTATGGCATTTGTTATGCGCTTACTATGTGTCAGGCACTGTACTAAGTGCTGGGGTGGATACAAGCTGTGGCTGCCAACTGCCCATCAGTGCCCCAAGCTGTGTCCCAAGTTTCTCTGGCCTTCAGTTGTGTGGAACAACTCAAGAGCAGAAAGCGGTGGGGCAGGGGCTAGGGTGATGCCAGGTCACTGCCGCCCCATCACTGTTTGCCTCCTCCTCCTCTTTCCTTTCTGAAAAACCTAGCAGTGCCTGCTGCCCGCTTTATGGGACAATGCGGGGCTTTACCCCTAAGTGATGCCAGTTCCTCGGGCAAAGGAACTGTTGACAACCAATCACTAGTATTTACAGAGCATCCATTAAGCACTTACTATATGCACCAAGCACTTTTCAAAGCACTGCGGTGCTTGCAGGTTAATCAGGCCAGACACAGTCCCTATCCCACATGGGGCTCACAGTCTAAGTAGGAGGGAGATGAGGAATTGACTCTCCTTTTTGCAGTTGAGGAGAACGATAAGTGAATGGCCCAAGGTCACAGGGCAGGCAGAGTGGCAGAATCCAAGTTCAATGGTTCCCAGGCCCACGCTCTTTCCATTACATTCCACTGTTTCCCCATTTCTTTTGTGTGCAGAGTGCCATACGAAAGGCTCGGGAGAGTACAGTAGAATGAGTAGACATGACCTGTGCCTAAGAGGAGTTAAAGTTAACACCTGGTTGCCAGGGACTAATGGGTTTTGTGGTGCCCCCCGCCACCCCCACAATGTGGCATCATCACCTCCTGCTTCATAGGGATCCCACTGGAACGGTCTCCCAAACTTAACTGACCAGTGTCTGGCAGTGGCGAGGCTCCCTCCGTCCCCAGCTGGCTCCCAACACGCCATTCCCTCAGCCCAGGAGGGACTACTCAGTTGAGAGGGTTTGTGCCGGAGCAGATGGTTCTTCCATCCGCAGGAGCAGCTTTCTCACTCCTAGATCAGGCTCCTTGCAGGCAAGGGTCTACGGGGCAGGAGAGGACAAGATTGGGGGTGATCATCAGACCCCGCTTCTCGCCCCGGCCCAACCTATCGAAGCTGAGCCGGACCCACCTGAGCTGGGCTGGCTGGGGGAGGAGAGGGGAGAGGAGGGGAGGAGAGGATTTGGGAGGGAAGGAGGGAGTTCAACCCAGGGGTTGTGGAGTATTGGGGAGGTAGCGGGCTCCATTCTGGTCACACTTGAGGGCGGTTTTTGGCAGGGTTGGAGCAGTTCGCGTGAGTAGCTGGGGGCCGCATTGAGGGGTGTCCCCCGCCCCATCTACCCCTCCCCACACCTTCAGGCCCTTGGGTCCTTATGTCAGCCCTCTTTGAGTTAGGCTCCCAGCCTTGCCCAAGTGGGATTGAAAAGCCCAGAGAATTTAAGGGGCTAGGAAGCTCCCAGATCAGATCTTCTCCATCTATTGGCTTTTCCGAGCCAGGCTGCTTTCCAATGTGAAGTCCTGCCTTGTCCAGAGCCCTGCCTCTTTTCACCGTCCCGAAATTTGGAATGAAAAGTTGGCACCTACTGAGGGTCTCTGGATGAGCAGCACGTGCCTGAACCCCCTGCAGCTTAGCCCCTACTCTGACAAACGCTCCTTCTCTCCTCTTGAGAGCAGCAGAAATTCAGCTGGGCACAATCCCTGGAATAGTTTTGGGGGAGTGGGGACAGCTCAGCTTTGAAGTCTTCTTTGGAGTTTCCCCCATAAAGGTCCCTAGAAATGGCACCCAATCCCTACTGGGGTTCCACCCGGTTCCCGACCCCTCTAGCATTGCCCCAACTAATGATAATAATAATAATTTGGTACTGTTAAGCACTTACTATGTGCCAAGCACTGTTATGAGTGCTGGGTTCTTGTCTTATGCTGTCGAGTCATCTCCGATCCATAGCGATGCCACGGACACATCTCTCCCAGAATGCCCCACCTCCATCTGCCATCGTTCTGGTTGTGGATCCATATAGTTTTCTTTGTAAAAATATGGAAGTGGCTTACCATTGCCTCCTTCCGCGCAGTCAACCTGAGTCTCCGCCCTCGAATCTCCCCCGTGCCGCCACTGCCCGGCATGGGGGAGTTTTGACTTGTAGCATCATCATCATCATCATCAATCGTATTTATTGAGCATTTACTATGTGCAGAGCACTGTACTAAGCGCTTGGGAAGTACAAATTGGCAACATATCTGGTATATATATGGTAGCAGATTGCCTTCCACTCGCTAGCCACTGCCCAAGCTAGGAATGGAATGGATATGCCTCTGCTTGACTCTCCCTCCCGTAGTCAAGACTGGTAGAGTACTGGAAACTCTCCAGGTGCGACCCTGAGAGGGTAAGTGCTGGGACACATGCAAGTTAATCAGGTTGGATACAGTCCGTGTCCTACATGGGGCTCACAGTCCTAATCCCCATTTTACAGGTGAGGTAACTGAGGCCCAGAGAAGTGAAGTAACTTGCCCAAGGTCACAGAGCGGACAAGCGGCAGAGCTGGGATTAGAACCCAGGTCCTTCTGACGCTCAGGCCTAGGCTCTTTCCACTAAGCCACGCTGCTTCCGTGGTCCCACCCCCCAAGCCGAGTACTCAGTTGGTCGCTGCTGCGGCCAGATGTGGAAAGATGCTTCAGTTTAAGGCAGGGCCAGTTGGTCCCTGACCAGGTTATGGTGGAAATGCCAGCCACTCCTAATTAGGAGGGAGTCAAACCCCAGTACATCTACTACACTTTTCCGAGAAGCCAGTCAACACCCAGAGGCCTGTGCACAGGAAGCCAGTAGGGCCTGGCAGCCATCAATCTTGCACAGTGGCTTGCCCCATGGCCAGGGGAATCCTTAACAACTTGAAAAGCTCAGATGCCATAGGTCAAAGGGTGCTTGGGTGGGTAATAATAGCCCTACTAGGGGCAGGAGGACAGAACACTGGGAATGCCAGTGGACCAGATAAAGTCCCTTACAAACACTGACATTTTCCAAACAGAAGTCTTCATTCTTTTGGCACCAGAGGGATAATAATAATAATCATAGCATTTATTAAGTGCTTACTACGTGCAAAGCACTGTTCTAAGCGCTGATGGCCATTCCTTGCTCGAGGAATCGTCTAGCCCATCCGCACCGACTTTAGGCAGGTCTGCCCTTATACCGGCTCAGCAAAATTAGAATCTCTCTTAATAATAGTAATAATAATGATGATGGCATTTATTAAGCGCTTACTATGTGCAAAGCACTGTTCTAAGCACTGGGGAGGTTACAAGGTGATCAGGTTGTCCCACGGGGGGCTCACAGTCTTAATCCCCATTTTCCAGATGAGGTAACTGAGGCCCAGAGAAGTGAAGTGACTTGCCCAAGTGGCACAAGTGGCAGAGCCGGGATTAGAACCCACAACCTCTGACTCTCAAGCCCGGGCTCTTTCCAGTGAGTCACGCTGCTTCTCTTGTTTTGAGACTCCTTCAACTAAAGGATTTTTTAGTCTCTCGGCAGTTATTTCTACTTCCCAGCCTGTCTACTACCAAAGAGCTTCTGGAGAGCAGGAGGGCTTAATTTGCCATGTCCCCCATGCTCCCAGGTCAGCTAGGTAATAATAATAAGAATAATAGCATTTGTTAAGCGCTTACTATGTGCAAAGCACTGTTCTAAGCGCTGGGGGTGGGGGAATACAAGGTGATCAGGTTGTCCCAGATGGGGCTCACAATCATAATCCCCATTTTACAGATGAGGTAACTGAGGCTCAGAGAAGTGAAGTGACTTGCCCAAGATCATACAGCAGACATGTGGCAGAGCTGGGATTCGAACCCATGACCTCTGGCTCCCAAGCCCGGGCTCTTTCCACTGAGCCACACTGCTTCTCTAGGTGGATCTGAAACCCATCTACTAGCCACGGGGGCTGGCTAGGTGGACTGAGAGGGCCCCGGCATTTGCCCAAGATCACACAGCAGACGTGGCAGAGCCGGGATTCGAACCCATGACCTCTGACTCCCAAGCCCGGGCTCTTTCCACTGAGCCACACTGCTTCTCTAGGTGGATCTGAAACTCATCTACTAGCCCCGGGGGCTGGCTAGGTGGACTGAGAGGGCCCCGGGATCCTTTCCGATGTGCCCAAGGGAAACTCGGGAGCAGGGTGGGAACCAGGCCATGAGTTTGCCAGCCACCTCTCCTTGTCAGCTGCACCCTGCCGTTCTGTTTACAATCCGAGCAATTTGCCAATCAAATTTCAACCTGGGAGAGGAAGGTGGGGGGCTGCGCGTATGAAACGCATTAAACGGAAGGTCTAATTTTAGGGCCCAGTCACTTGAAAGTAGCAACAGGAGAGGAGGAAAACAATCCACCCCGTGGGCCAACAGCTTCCCATCAGCAGGCCTAGTGCTGACTTGGCAGTGAGGTAGTGCCCTCCTGTGGTGCAATCGTATTTATTGAGCGCTTACTGTGGGCTGAGCACTGTACTAAGCGCTTGGGAAGTACAGGCCATTCATTCATTCAATTGTATTTGTTGGAGAAGTACAAATCATTCATTCATTCAATCGTATTTGTTGAGCGCTTACTGTGTACAGCCCACTCTACTAAGCGCTTGGAAAATACAAGTCGGCAACATATAGAGACGGCCCCTACCCAAAGACGGGCTCACAGTCTAGAAGGGGGAGGCAAGACAATAAAACATGTAGACCTGTGTCATAATCGTCAGAACAAATAGAATTTGTTCTGAGAGCTCACCTCCTCCAGGAGGCCTTCCCAGACTGAGCCCCTTCCTTCCTCTCCCCCTCGTCCCCCCTCCATCCCCCCATCTTACCTCCTTCCCTTCCCCACAGCACCTGTATATATGTATATATGTTTGTACATATTTATTACTCTATTTATTCATTTTACTTGTACATATCTATTCTATTTTATTTTGTTAGTATGTTTGGTTTTGTCTCCCCCTTTTAGACTGTGAGCCCACTGTTGGGTAGGGACTGTCTCTATATGTTGCCAATTTGTACTTCCCAAGCGCTTAGTACAGTGCTCTGCACACAGTAAAGCGCTCAATAAATACGATTGATGATGATGATGAAATAGAATTATAGCTAGATGCACATCATTAACAAAATAAATCCTACGAAAAGGTCTCTCAAATTCTCCTTACGCAGGGCCCTCCAGGCCCGATTTTTCTTTCATGCTATGATGCGCTGGGTCTCATGGGCTCCCACTGTTTCTACTGGGAAACAATGTACCGGTTGCCAAAGAATCAAGTCAGACATCGCTGACCCCATCATGAACAACTTTTGCTGTTTCATGGCAGTGCATCTTTTTCCAGGTGTGCCGTGGCTTTAGTTCTTGGGATTGACAGCTACCCTTTGTCTCCACTAATAATAATAATGATAATTATGGTATTTGTTTAAGTGCTTACTAGGTGTCAGGTACTGCACTAAGTACTGGGATAGTGTTCCAAGTTGTTCTAGGTCAAATACTATTTTACAACTGCCTGAGCCAGCAAAGCAGAACTTGGAAGTGCAGGCGGGATACCATCCCCACGAAAGAAACTGCTAGAGAGACATCCCAGGCCAGGACTGCAGAAGGTTTCCCTCACTCCCATGCCAATCAAATAAGGTATGGAGAGGGGGAGTGATGGAGACTGGACAAGTCGGCAACATCTAGAGAAGGTCCCTACTCAACAACAGGCTCACAGTCTAGAAGGAGGAAACAGACAACAAAACAGACAGGAACAAAACATGTAGACGGATGCAGGGAGTGACCCGCAGGACTGAAGCCTCCAGCTTTTTCCCACTGACCATTAGCAATCAATCAATCAATCGTATTTATTGAGCGCTTACTGTGTGCAGAGCACTGTACTAAACACTTGGGATGTACAAGCTGGCAACATATAGAGACAGTCCCTACCCAACAGTGGGCTCACAGTCTAGAAGGGGGAGACAGAGAACAAAACCAAACATACTAACAAAATAAAATGAATAGAATAGATAGGTACAAGTAAAATAAATAGTGTAACAAATATGTACAAACATATATACAGGTGCTGTGGGTAAGGGAAGGAGGTAAGATGTGGGGGATGGAGAGGGAAAGGAGCAGGAGGAGGAGCATTAGCAGGAGGGTTGGGAAGGTTTAAGACGGCTCCTGCTTCACTCCTAACCAGGAAAGTGTTTGACACTGTGCACCACACTGGCTTGAAGCCACCCACAACCCTTTCCTCCTGTGGAGGCTTCAGCGTTTCGGGCTAGGCCTCTGCCTCCTGTGTGGCCAGAAGCCCCCGGCTTCCAGTGGCCCATCCCCTCCTGGTAAACCTGATGATAAACCGAGCCGGCATCAGGTTGGGTTTAGCTGCTCAAAGTGGAGGATGGATGAGGGAGAGATGCCCATGAGGGAATTTAAAATTCTGCCGGTCTGTTTCCAAAGGGGAACTACCCTGGTAGTCCTGTGGAAGTGGAAAGGTTTCCCCCTCTCTGGACTGTGAACTCTGTGTGGGACAGAATCTAATTAACTTGCACAGAGAAGCAGCGTGGCTTAGTGGAAAAAAGCCCGGGCTTTGGAGTCAGAGGTCATGGGTTCAAATCCTGACTCCGCCAATTGTCAGCTGTGTGACTTTGGGAAAGTCACTTCACTTCTCTGGGCCTCAGTTACCTCATCTGTAAAATGGGGATGAAGACTGTGAGCCCACTGTGGGGCAACCTGATCACCTTGTAACCTCCCCAGTGCTTAGAACAGTGCTTTGCACATAGTAAGTGCTTAATAAATGCCATTATTATTATTATCTGCAAACTCATGGCCTGGTTCTCAAATCCCGGCTCTGCCAATTGTCAGCTGTGTGACTTTGGGCAAGTCACAACTTCTCTGGGCCTCAGTCACCTCATCTGTAAAATGGGGATTAAGACTGTGAGCCCCAAGAGGGACAACCTGATCACCTTGTATCCTCCCCAGTGCTTAGAACAGTGCTTTGTACATAGTAAGCGCTTAACAAATGCAATTATTATTATTATTATTATCTACCCCAGCTCTTAGGAAAGCGTGGCATTGTGGCTAGCGCACAGGCCTGGAAATCAAAAGGACCGGGGTTCTAACCCTGACTCTGCCACTTGTCTGCTGTATGATCTGGGGCAAGTCACTTAACTTCTCTGGGCCTTGGTTATCTCACCTGTAAAATGGGGAGTAAGAGTGTGAGCCCAATGTGTGTCAGGGAATGTGTCCACTCGATTAAAGCATATCTACCCCAGTGCTTGGAATAGTGGTTGGCACATAGATAGTGATTAACAAGTACCATAATTAATTAACAGTGTTTGACACATAGTAAGCCCTTAACAAATACCATAAAAAAGGGTTTTACCCTGGAGGTTCCCCTTTTATCCTGTAGGATCATTTGCAAACTCCAAATTATTCACCAACTGGGGGGCAGGAGGCCCTGGACTGGGTTCACACCCATCCGGTTTCCAAGCCTGGTGTCAGATTCTCAACACTGCTTGTAACAGTAATAATAATGGCATTTATTAAGTACTTACTACGTGCAAGCACTGTTCTAAGCGCTGGGGAGGTTACAAGGTGATCAGGTTGTCCCAAGGGGGGCTCACAGTCTTCATCCCCATTTTACAGTTGAGGTAACTGAGGCACAGAGAAGTTCAATGACTTGCCTAAAGTCACACAGCTTACAATTGGCGGAGCAGGGATTTGAACCCATGACCTCTGGCTCCGTAGCCCGTGCTCTTTCCACTGAGCCACGCTGCTTTTCTAAGGTACAGCTGCGGGCAGGGTGGGGCCAGTTTCAACTGCCCTGAACATTTGAAAAGCAAGAATAGATTCCCCACGGCAGAGGAGTGAGAGAGTTAGGATGGGCATTTTTCCTTGGAAACTTCGTTATGCCCTCAATGGACTCTGTTATTACTGTTCTGATATGCTAGACTGAAGATACTGGGAAGGCTGGGGAAAACTCTGATTTTCTCCTTGCTTGGGTGTGTGTGCACACACTCATATCACCACCAGCTGGGCCTCAGAGGAGCTGAGAAGTGCAATGCCAGCTCTCACACAAGAGGATATGGCAAGACCCAGTTGGTCCAGTGTTCAATCAATCAATCAATCAATCATATTTATTGAGCGCTTACTATGTGCAGAGCACTGTATTAAGCGCTTGGGAAGTACAAGTTGGCAACATATAGAGACAGTCCCTACCCAACAGTGGGCTCAGAGTCTAAAAGGGGGAGACAGAGAACAAAACCAAACATACTAGCAAAATAAAATAAATAGAATAGATAGGTACAAGTAAAATAAATAGAGTAATAGTGTTCAGTGTTCAGCCCAGTGTTCAGGAATCCGAGGCATCCTGTGTTCTCGGGGAGTGGGGTTTGGGGTTTTGGGAAGGGCAGGAAGCTCACTCATGCCAGGCTCAACTGAGTATCTAGGGAGCCTCCTTCCTCTCTTCCCCCAAATAAGTCTTCCCTTCCTCCTCAATCAAAGGCATTTATTCATTCATTCTTCAGTGCTTATTGTGTGCGAAGCACTCTACTAAGTGCTTGGGAGAGGTGTAAGCTTGTGGCCGGTAGGGAATGTGTTGGTTTACTGTTGTCGTGTACTCTCCCAAGTGTCTAGTACAGTGCTCCACACACAGGTAAGCACTCAATAAATAGCGACTGATTGAACGGATGACGTACAATGGAGTCGGGAGACGTCTTCCCCGCCCATAATGAGCTTCCTCCCCTTGACTTGTGACACTACTAACCCTTTGTAACCTAGAACTGTTTATCTCAAGTTGCAGCTCTCTATTCGAGGCACCAAGAAACTCCCAGGACTAAAGTCACCGGTAGGCTTTGAGTAATCAATCAATGGTATTTACTGAGCACTGACTGTGTGCACAGCACTGTACTAAGCGTTTGGGAGAGGGCAATACAACGGAGTTGGTAGACACAGTCCTTGCCCAAAGGAAGAGTACCTGCGTGCAGAGCACTGTTAATGGGTGCTGATATATACTATGTATATATATGCATATGTACACAGCACTGTGTGCAGAGCACTGTAGTAAGCGCTTGGGAGAGGGCAATACAACAGAGTTGGTAGACACAGTCCTTGCCCAAAGGAAGATATATATATATATATATATATATATATATATATATATATATATATATATATATATATATCGTATATATATATATAGTATATATTTTGTATATATAATATATATAGTATATACATATTGTATATATATATGCATATGTATATATGTACATATATACATCTAGACTGTGAGCCCACTGTTGGGTAGGGACCGTTTCTATATGTTGCCAACTTGTACTTCCCCTAGCACTTAGTACAGTGCTCTGCACACAATAAGTGCTCAATAAATACGATTGAATGAATATACATATACATATATATATGCATATATACATACATATATGTACATATATGCATGTATATACGATATATGTATATACGATATATATATATGATAGAAGGCACAGCGTCCCTGTCCTAGAGGAGTTTATAATAATAATGATGATGATGGCATTTATTAAGCACTTACTATGTGCAAAGCACTGTTCTAAGCCCTGGGGAGGTTACAAGGTGATCAGGTCGTCCCACGGGGGCCTCACAGTCTTCATCCCTATTTTCCAGATGAGGTAACTGAGGCCCAGAGAAGTGAAGTGACTTGCCCAAAGTCAGCTGACAAGTGGCGGACCTGGGATTTGAACCCATGACCTCTGACTCCAGAGCCCGGGCTCCTTCCACTGAGCCACGCTGCTTATAATAAACGGCCAAATATACAAGAGGAGAAGAGAAAGAGAATAGATACAAATAATAAACCACAAATAAGAGGTTAAAAAAGATGCGTTTTAAAAATAAACAGACACATGCATGTGGGCTAGCGTGGCTATAAAGGGGCATGACCAGGAAGATGGGGACTGTAGGGAGTGCCTCCTGAAGGAAGTGACTTTTTTAGGAGGACAGGGCTTGGGCAGGAAGATGAGTTCGGTTTGAGATGTCGGCAGAATGGCACGGGAATGAGAATGTGACACGGAATGAATGAGTCACAGGTTGGAGAATCACGAGGGAAGTACAGTTGGAAGGTTTGCACGGAAGGAGCAAAGAGCACACAGTGGAGTGAGGTAGGAGAAGAAAATGACTAGGCAAGAGTGAGACAGGTGGTGAGAGTTTCAAAGTCAATGCTCTTTTGCTTTTTGTGAGATGAAATGAGTAGCCACTGAAGCTTTTCGAGAAATGAGTGGTATCTTCTAAATGGAATTTCAGAAAGACGGTCCCTGCAGTAGAACGAAAGGGGGAAATTGAGGCTGGAAGACACCATTCAGGAAGCTATTTCGGTAAAACAGCAGGGAAGTGATGAGGGCTTGAACCAGGGTGTGGCAGGAAAGGTGGAAAGGAAGGGGGAGAATCTGTGAAATGGTCTACTGGAAAACACGGTTGCATTTAGACACTAACTGAACGTGGAAGGAAAACGAGAGCGAGCAGTCAAAGATGACCCCAAGGTTATAACTTGTGAGTCGGGAAGGCTGGTGGTGGTGTGGACTGCGAGAGGAACGGTGAGACTCGGAGAAGATATAGGAGGCGAGATGAAAGGTTCTGCGGGACTTAAAATGGCGATCACCCAGCTGCAAGTTGGAGAAGATATGAGATTGTAAAGCAGGTGGGGAGTAATAAGGACTACAGGGGCAACCCTAAAAAGGGAGTAACCGAAAGCACGTGAGACGATGAACTCCCAAGAGAATGAGTGGAGCAGCCAGAGCTTGGTCTCAAGAGATAACGGAGGGAGTAGAGTTAGCCACAAACATTCATTAACTCCGCTCTGTGGCCCTCTTTCCATCTCCCTGTTAGTCCCAGGGCCATGGCTTCCTTCTTGATTGCCCTCTACTTCAGCCTCAAGGACTCGTACAGTTGGTCCCATTGGAGTTCCCGCCAGTGTGCCGTGGGCACGGTGACCTCAAGCCCCCCATCTCAGTGGAAAGAGCCCGGGCTCTGGAGTCAGAGGTCATGGGTTCATATCCCAGCTCCGCCGCTTGTCAGCTGTGTGACTTTGGGAAAGTCACTTCACTTCTCTGGGCCTCAGTTTCTCATCTGTAAAATGGGGATTAAAACTATGAGCCTCCCCCGGGACAACCTGATCACTTTGTAACCTCCCCAGCGCTTAGAACAGTGCTTTGCATATAGTAAGCGCTTAACAAATACCATTATTATTATTATAATGCTGATGAAAGCACAGTGAGAGAGGAGTGGGCCAGCAAAGGAAGCCGCGAAGCAGGGGTTGGGCAGGCGGGAAAAGAACTGGAAGTAAAGGAGAAAGGGCTGGAACTCAGCTCCGGTATAAAGAACGGTCCTGGGATGGCCATTCTGTTGTTGAAATTTGGGTGGCAGCGTTGGTGGTGGTTAAGATTGTGAGCCCCCCGTGGGACAACTTGATCACCTTGTAACCTCCCCAGCGCTTAGACCAGTGCTTTGCACATAGTAAGCGCTTAATAAATGCCATTATTATTATTATTATTAGAGGCAGCCCTTTTGGTTGATGGGGAGGGATGCCTCCCAACTTGAAGGACGGACTGTGGTTTCCACTCCTGGTGCCAGCAGGAGGAAACAGAAGCCAGACTGCAGGTGAGGGGCATCGGCGGACGGAGTACTGACCCACTCCATGAGTGAGCCAGGCCTGGGTAGGTGACTGAAGGCAACCTCATTAGGAGGGTGTAAGCATAAGATGCAGCACAGCCTCATAAGTAGACCGTGGGACTAGGAGTCAGAAGGACCTGGGTTCTAATTCCGGCTCCACCGCTTGTCTGCTGTGTGACCTTGGGCAAGTCACTTCTCATCTCTCAAAATGGGGATTAATAATAATAATAATAATCATGTTGGTATTTAAGTGCTGACTAGCACTGTCCTAAGCGCTGGGATAGATACAAGTCTATTATGTTGTCATTCATTCATTCATTCAATCGTATTTATTGAGCGCTTACTGTGTGCAGAGCACTGTATTAAGCGCTTGGGAAGTACAAGTTGGCAACATTTAGAGACAGTCCCTACCCAACAGTGGGCTCACAGTCTAGAAAGTGGGCTCACAGTCTAGAACCCACTTGGGGCTCACAGTCTTGATTCCCATTTTACAGAAGAGGGAACTGAGGCCCGGAGAAGTGAAGTCACTTGCCCACAGTCACGCAGCTGACAAGCGGTGGAACCGGGATTAGAACCCACAACCTCTGACTCCCAAGCCCAGGCTCTTTCCCCTAAGCCACGCTGTGAGCCCCATGGGGGCTACAGACTATGTCCACCCTGATTAACTTGTACCTACCCCAGTGCTTAGTGCAGTGCCTGGCACAGAGTAAGCGCTTAACAAATACCATTTTTTAAAAAAAGCGCAGAGCGGTGTTGCTCATCACCTGGCCAGCATGGCACAGTCCATCCAGCCTGACTTCTGAGCCACAGCCTCACTGCCCATCCGTGTTGCCAACTGGGACTTCCCAAGGGCTTAGTACAGTGCTCTGCACACAGTAAGCGCTCAATAAATATGATTGAAAGAATGAATGAATGAATCCGTGGGCAAACCACTGCCATTCCCTGGCTCCTGCCCAGCTCTGAGGCTGGCTCCCAGGGCTAGGGAGGCAACAATGGCCCCCTCACTTGTTCCCTTTCTTCCTTCCTTCCAGAGAGGCAGCGTGGCTTAGTGGAAAAAAGCCCGGGCTTTGGAGTCAGAGGTCATGGGTTCAAAACCCGGGTACGCCAATTGTCAGCTGTGTGACTTTGGGCAAGTCACTTCTCTGGGCCTCAGTTCCCTCAGCTGTAAAATGGGGATTAAGACTGTGAACCCCCCGTGGGACAACCTGATCGCCTTGTAACCTCCCCAGCGCTTAGAACAGCGCTTTGCACATAGTAAGCGCTTAATAAATGCCATTATTATTATTATATCTTCCTTATTCCCCTTCCAGCCCCGCTGCCACCATCCAGCTGTTGCAAGGAGGGGATCATTTTTGAATCTGCACAGAAAAGGTCAACCCAAACTTTGGGTCTAGGCACCCTCTGGGCTGCAGGAAACTTGCTCCAGGAGGCATGGGGGAAAAGGGGAAAAAGAAAATCACCCCCCACTGGGGAGTTCCTAGCCCCACTCGACAGGTAGAGGCCAGAGGTTGGGGACGCGGGGAGATCCGCTTCCAGCCCCATCCGTAATGTCACTTCATGTGGCGTGTCTTCACAATGAGGGGGGCACCATGGGAGTCAGAAGGACCTGGGTTCTAATCCGGACTCCGCCACTTGTCTGTTGTGCGACATTGGGCAAGTCACCCAACTTCTCCGTGCCTCCGTTACCTCACCTGTAAAATGGGGATTAAGACTGTGGGCCCCACGTCACCTTGGTAAAGTGACTGGCGCACAGTAAGCACTTAAATCCTTGTCTCATGCTGTCGAGTCGTCTCCGACCCACAGCAACACCACGAACACACCTCTCTCAGAACGCCCTGCCTCCATCTGCAACCATCCTTGGTAGGGTATCCACCATAGGGTTTTCTTGGTGAAAATATGGAAGTAGTTTACCGTTGCCTCCTTCTGCGCCCTCGATTCTCTCCCGTGACGCTGCTGTCCGCTACAGGCGAGTTTTGACTTGTAGCAGATTGCCTTCCACTCGCTAGCCACTGCCCGAGCTAGGAGTGGAACTGGGGGGCCTCTGCTTGACTCTCCCTCCCGTAGTCGAGACTGGTAGAGTACTGGAAACTCTCCAGGTGTGACACTGAGAGAGGTAAGCACTTAAATACCGATGTTGCAGTTATTATTAATAATAAATAATGATAGGTGCAGCGCATGCATTTGACCAGCTAGGGGTTATTCGGCCAGAGAGCCCTTTCTTTTAGAAACCTTGTCAATCCCTTCCCATGGAGGGATCTCCTGCTCACGCTCCCGTTTTTCTTGCAGCCAACTTTGCTGCCCCATCTTCTCTTGAACAGAAGCTGAGAGGGGAGGCGAGCCAGTTGGTGCTAGTCTACAGCATCCTGGGGCTCTGCCTGTGCGCCGTCGTCTGCTGCTTCCTCATCATGGTCACTTGCTTCCTCAAGAGGAAGGGCGGTGAGCTCTCCTGCCAGCCGCCCTCGGTCAAATGCCACACCCGGGGGGGATCTTCTAAGGGTAAGTTCCATCATGATGCCTATGTGCCCTCCTCGGGTGTGTTTGTTTGCTTTTTACATTTTCAAGCTGAGTCTTGGTCTAGGGAAGAAGTTCCTAGACCTTTAAAATCTAATAATAATAATAATAATAGCAGTTATTAAGCGCTTACTATGTGCAAAGCACCGTTCTAAGCGCTGGGGAGGTTACAAGGTGATCTGGTTGTCCCACGGGGGGCTCACAGTCTTAATCCCCATTTTACACATGAGGGAACTGAGGCCCAGAGAAGTGAAGTGACTTGCCTAAAGTCACACAGCTGACAAGTGGCGGAGCCGGGATTTGAACCCATGACCTCTGACTCCAAAGCCCGGGCTCTTTCCACTGAGCCACGCTGCTTCTCCAATCTAATCGTATTTACTGGGTGCTTACTGCACTGTACTAAGCACTTGGGAGAGTGCAATATAAAAGAGTTGGTAGACCTGTTCCCTGGCTATATTTCTCAATGCTTTGAGGGTCCCCAGGGCCCTCCAGCTCAAAACGCGGGCACCCTCTTTCTCTCTCACCCGCTCCTTGTTTGCCTGCTCCTACGAAGAGACGAGTACTAGACTGTGAGCCTACTGTTGGGTAGGGATCGTCTATATATGTTGCCAACTTGTACTTCCCAAGCGCTTAGCACAGTGCTCTGCACACAGTAAGCGCTCAATAAATACAATTGAATGAATGAATGAGTACTAGCAATAGTGTTCCTTCATTTAAAGTGGGGAAGTGAGAGGAGAAAGGGCCTAAGATGTCATGAGGTGATCCACACACACGGTAGAATTAAACCAACGCCTACAACCAAGGAAGGAGCTCCCGAGAGGGCCCACTCCTTGACTAGGGAAAGATCATTAGCAGGAATTTTTTTTTCCCCCAGCCCAGCTACTACACAGATGCTTCAAGCGCCTCTGCCCAGACCCTTCCCATGTCATCCTAGCACCTTTTACTGGGCTGCAGCTAGTTTAACACTGTTGCAGACGCTAGATGTTGGGAGTTAGCAGACCTCAGGGCAAATTCTGCCCTCACCCAGGGCCAGCTGGGCCCCCTGGAAACCTGGAAAATTCCTATTGGCCTAACCAGGACCACGCCTGCATCTGTAGGAGAGGGAGCCGGGGCAGAGCCATCAGCCAGCTTCTTACAGCGAGTTCTGGAGCCAGGAAGGAAGGAGTGGATTGTGTGTGACGGCTAACGGTGGAAGTTACGCTTCCCAGATGCACCCGTGGGCTCTCTAGTCCCCATCCGCCAAGCTCACTCTCTTCCTCCCTTCAAGGCCCTGCTGAGAGCTCACCTCCTCCAAGAGGCCTTCCCAGACTGAGCCCCTTCCTTCCTCTCCCCCTCGTCCCCCTCTCCGTCCCCCCATCTTACCTCCTTCCCTTCCCCACAGCACCTGTATATATGTATATATGTTTGTACATATTTATTACTCTATTTATTTATTTATTTTACTTGTACATATCTATTCTATTTATTTTATTTTGTTAGTATGTTTGGTTTTTTTTTTTTTCTCTGTCACCCCCTTTTAGACTGTGAGCCCAATGTTGGTTAGGGACTGTCTCTATATGTTGCCAATTTGTACTTCCCAAGCGCTTAGTACAGTGCTCTGCACATAGTAAGCGCTCAATAAATATGATTGATTGATTGATTGATTGAACAGATCTCTAAACCCCACCACCCGCTTCCTTTCCTGGCCCTGCTGGGGTTGTTTTCAGATGGGTGAGAGCCGGAGGGTAGAGGAACAGAGGAGCTGTTGCCTTTCATTGTGTCCTCAACTATTCCATGGTGGACCCCTTGAAAGCATCCGGCCTGCCCAATGGAGAAAGCTGCCCGTATGACCTTCGGTGTCGGAAACCTTTAAGTTGGGCAAGTGGTAGCAAACCTTTTTCCATTTATATTCCCATCCCAATCAATGGTATTCACTGAGTGCTAACCTTAGGCAAAACAATCTCACTTTGATATGATTCACAATAGATTTTGTAGACTTCCTTGAAGTCTCCACACTACCTTTCCAGTCCCAGCTAGACCACAGTCATGCTTTCTTTGCCTTCACAATCCTTCTTATTTATTTATTTATTTATTTTATTTTGTTACTATGTTTGGTTTTGTTCTCTGTCTCCCCGTTTTAGACTGTGAGCCCACTGTTGGGTAGGGACTGTCTCTATATGTTGCCAACTTGTACTTCCCAAGCGCTTAGTACAGTGCTCTGCACACAGTAAGCACTCAATAAATACGATTGATTGATTGATTGATTCTTAACTATTTTCCCCACACTCCTACCTCCCCCACTCCCGTTTTTTTCCCTTTGGGGAACTGCTCTTCTCCCAACTTTGAAAAGACTCTGGACTTTCTTGGAAAGCTGCCACACTTCAGTACATTTTTCCTTGTCCTATGTGAGTGTCACTCTTTTCCCCACAATTCTCTCACCCCCTAAATCAATATTTCCATTGTGCTAAATTTTGAAACTTGGCATCTGACACCCTAAATTAAGCAGGGCTGTCTAAACATTGCTTGTATGCAGTTGATAGTTGGGTTGTCAATTGCACACATCTTTGACAAAGGCCTGAGAGGAAGACTATTACTGAAGAAACACTTGCATGATAAATGCATGTTTAAAGGATAATACCAATTTTTACTGAGTTTTCAAAAATAAAACCCAACAACCCTTTGAATTACTTTGTTTTCCTGTCTCATTATAGAAAAGGTAAACAGGTGAAGGTGTAAGATGAAGGTATTTCCGCTTGGTAAGACTTCTCTGTGACCCTTACACTTCCTGAACCAAAGACCCTGAGGGAATAGCTATTACTAAGCGAAGCAGCGTGGCCTGGTAGAAAGAGCACAGGCTTGGAAGTAAAGGACCTGGGTTCTAATCCCACCTCTGCCACATACCAGCTGTGTGGTCTTTGGACAAGTGGCTTCATTTCTCGTGTCTTAATTCCCTCTCGGCTATTCCTAAGTAAAGGAGCGTGTCTTAGGGGCAAGATCACGGGCTTGAGAGTCAGAGGACATGGGTTCTAATTCCCAAGCACTTAGTACAGTGCTCTGCACACAGTAAGTGCTCAATAAACATGATTGATTGATTGATTCTAATCCCGGCCCCGCCACTTGTCTGCTGTGTGACCTTGGGCAAGCTGTTTAACTTCTCTGTGCCTCAGTTAACTCACCTGTAAAATGGGGATTAAAACTCTAAGCTTCACGTGGGACAACCTGATTACTTTGCATCTACCCCAGTGCTTGGCACATAGTAAGCGCTTAACAAATAGCACAATTATTATTAAAATAGGGATTTAATACCTGTTCTTCCTCCTACTTAGACTGTGAGCCCCAAGTGGGACCTGATTATCTTCTATCCCAGCACTTAGTACAGTGCTTGGCACATAGTAAGCGCTTAACAAATAGCACAATTATTATTAAAATAGGGATTTAATACCTGCTCTTCCTCCTACTTAGACTGTGAGCCCCAAGTGGGACCTGATTATCTTCTATCCCAGCACTTAGTACAGTGCTTGGCACATAGTAAGTGCTTAACAAATAGCACAATTATTATTAAAATAGGGATTTAATACCTGTTCTTCCTCCTACTTAGACTGTGAGCCCCAAGTGGGACCTGATTATCTTCTATCCCAGCACTTAGTACAGTGCTTGGCACATAGTAAGCGCTTAACAAATAGCACAATTATTATTAAAATAGGGATTTAATACCTGTTCTTCCTCCTACTTAGACTGGGAGCCCCAAGTGGGACCTGATTATCTTCTATCCCAGCACTTAGTACAGTGCTTGGCACATAGTAAGTGCTTAACAAATAGCACAATTATTATTAAAATAGGGATTTAATACCTGTTCTTCCTCCTATTTAGACTGGGAGCCCCAAGTGGGACCTGATTATCTTCTATCCCAGCACTTAGTACAGTGCTTGGCACATAGTAAGTGCTTAACAAATAGCACAATTATTATCAAAATAGGGTTTTAATACCTGTTCTTCCTCCTACTTAGACTGTGAGCCCCAAGTGGGACCTGATTATCTTCTATCCCAGCACTTAGTACTGTGCTTGGCACATAGTAAGCGCTTAGCAAATAGCACAATTATTATTAAAATAGGGATTTAATACCTGTTCTTCCTCCTACTTAGACTGGGAGCCCCAAGTGGGACCTATCTTCTATCTATCCCAGCACTTAGTACAGTGCTTGGCACATAGTAAGCGCCTAACAAAAAATACTATTATTCAATTGCATTTATTGAGCACTTACTGTGTGCAGAGCGCTGTACTATTAGTAGTAGCTTATGTCTGTGCAGCATTCTGAAGAAAGGATTTTTTTTTTAAAGTTTCATGAGTTAAAGATTAGTTTCTGTGGCTAACAGAACCGCAGCTGTAGCTTCCCTATTACGTTTTCCCACGGAGGAAGGGACAGGTATCAGTGGCCTCCATATAATCACCTTCAACGAAGGTAGGATTCATTCCTTGAGGCCTTGGCATATGCTGTTATGAGAAGGATCCTCTGAAGTGTCTGAGCTCAAGCTGCAAATGAGAACCTCGTTTGTATAGATGCCTGCCTTCCTAGGAGATTGAGGAAAAAGAAACATACCTTAGTCCAAGCAGAGCAACTTTGAATTCGACTTTCACAGGGGTGCTTGAGGCAGCGAGGGATTTTTTTTCGGGTTTAGAGGAGGACACTGAACGTCATTCAATAGAAGTAGGGATTTAGGTAATAATAATAATAAAAAATTATAACTAGTAATGATAATAATAATGGTAATACTCATTAATCAATCAATCGTATTTATTGAGCGCTTACTGTGTGCAGAGCACTGTACTAAGCGCTTGGGAAGTACAAGTTGGCAACATATAGAGACAGTCCCTACCCAACAGTGGGCTCACAGTCTAAAATAGGGATTAAGTGCTTACTGGGTGTCAAGCACTAAGCGCTGGGTTAGATTCAAGTTAATCAGGGCAGACACAGTCTCAGTCCCACATGGGGCTCACAGTCTTAGTAGGAAGGAGGTTTTTAATCCCCATTCTACAGACAAGGAAATGGAAGCACTGAGAAGTGACTTGTCCAAGGTCACACAGCAGGTATATACTGCTATGTGCCCCCTGTGTATAGGGTTTCCTGTTTGCAGCTAGGGCGGGCCCCATTAGCAAGGGAAGACCAGGAAAGAGACAGCCACGGGGAAGGTGAAGATGTGAAGTCCTCTCTGTGAACTCATTCCCACTCACCTCTTACAGATCACCTAATGGAAGCGGGAAGCGACAAAGCCGGATCTGGGGAAGGCAGGTCTCCGGAGCCTATCGAAACCTGCAGTTTTTGCTTCCCGGAACAAAGACCCGCCAAGGAGAGCGCAGCCAATAACGGGACCTTCCATCCGCAAGGAAAGAGGGCTGCTGCCAATGGTGTTGGAGTGGCTGGGACAGTGTCCAGCCTCCAAGACGGCTGCTTAAAAATCATATGCTCGCCCTCTCAGGAGAAGATGACCACGACATGAAACCCCGGAAGGAGAGCTGGACTGTTCCTACAGCTGAAAGCATCCAGGGTTTAGTCTCTCCCTTCCTGTTCTGAACCACTCTACCTTGCCTCAGAAAAAGAAGAGTCAGGTTTTTCTGCCTGAAAGGCAAACACCACTTATGCCTAGTTCCTTCTGCTGTGGAAATGAATTTTTCTAACCGTCGGGCACACACGCATGCGCACGCACACTTTCCTTCCTCATTTGGCAACGCTATTTTCTGACCACCTCATCCTTCTAGCGCAGTTGAAACTGACCACGACTTAAAACGTTTCTGGCCCCTGCGGCATTACCGATTTCTTCAGCTCTGGAAACGGGTTTGTTGACCTGCAACGGCGTAACCCATTTTAGCTCTTTAAACAGAAAATGGCCACATTTCCCCTTTTTCAAATACACCCCAGTTGGAGTACATTTGAAAGAACGTACGCACAGAGTATCAGGCAAATGCGCACCAGCACGTGGCAGCTTAACTCCCAAACACAATCTACAACTTGGACTACACGCATTTCTTTAAAAAACCTTACTCTCTTCCTGCTTCCTTGGTGAGGTACGTGAGATGGGGGGCCTAAGGAGGCGAGCGGACACGATGGCGAGACTCAATGAACCACCTTGTAGTAGTCATATGTGCTTACACAGCATTTTCTACTAGAGACCAAATGATTGGCCAGAAATTCTGCTCTATTTCCACATTACTAGGTTGGTGCCGATGAATGATATGGAAGAGGTAATCTAATCCACCCCCGTGACTTCAGTCGGGATGGCAGCTCGGCCCTGTTTCAGCCAGATAGGTTTCTCTTCCATTTTATCGCTTACAATAAAGCTTAAACGATAGCCAACAGCTAGACCCTAAGAAAACGGCTCCGTTCTCCGTGATTTCTTCCACAGTGGAGGTCAGCTGGTGGCCATCATCCGCCTTTCCTGTCCTTTTGTTGGCCAGTGATTCTCCGGGGTAGTACCTGATCATTTTGGTTTGGCCAACAAAAATATTTAAATCATAAAAAGGGTGTTTCCACATTACTCCCTTAGACACCGTCAGCTTAAATCACTTACCTTCACAAAGCCTAGTTGTAAAAATGTGGCCGTGAAAAGGTGAGGCCGTTGAAAAATGTTTTTTGAGAATCACTGTCAAAGAGACCATGTTTTACCTGGCACATCTGCTTGCCGAGCACTGCACAAAGAGGCATTTATGCCAGCAAAAACCATGTATCCACATTTTAAAATGTTTTATTTACTGCAATTATGCTTGGTTGCACTTGACAGCTTACACAAGTGCAGGAGGATATGGCATGAAAATAAAACCGACCAGCTTCTAATAAATCCGGATTCTGCTCCCAAGTATTGGGTTAAGTACAGCCGCCAAATCAGTGGAACTTTGGCCCTTTCCTTAAATTTGTCTGGCGACATCTCCCTCTCTTCTATTTAATGGGAAAAGAAAACCAAATTACAAAGCCTAAACATAGATCCAAGCTCGTTCGTTCCCCTGCCTTTGTCAGTCTAGCCACAGCCACCCAAAAGGCTTCTAGGCGTTGATATACCTCCAGTTAGTCTGAAAAAAAAGCTAAGCTGAATTTCTTGCATAGAAAACAGTGAAACCCCCATTGTTGCATCCAATAATAAGTGGAAAAAATATATACCCCCCCCCCCCCCCCAACATCAATCCAAGTGAATCTTTAGCACTAGGCAGAAGGGGAATTTTTTTTTACCAGCTCATGGTAATCCTCAAATGTGAAACAACTAACCCAGTGGCCAAAATGTGGTTAAAAAAAAAGCAAAAAATCAAAGAACAAGCCATACCCAACCCTACATCATTTTCACTCCTTAAGTTCCAGATTTTAGAATATGAGAAAATCCTAACGAGGAATCTTTCAATTATGCCAGGTCTTGCCATCCAGTCTGTGGCTCACCAGGCTCTGTTACTGCCTGCCTTTATGCCATCTCCCCTCCAGAAGGATGTGTGCAGGGACAGAGAAAATGAAACTTATTTTATACCTGATTAGCAGCCTTGGTGGAGGGGGAGTTGGAAGCTAGTGCTGGAATTCGTTAAGCGCTTACTATGTGCCAGGCACTGTACAAAGTGCTGGGGTGGATACAAGCAAATCGGGTTGGAAACGGTCCCTGACGCACGTGGGGAACCAGTTCTAATCCCCATTTTACAGATAATAATAATAATGACATTTATGAAGTGCTATGTGCAAAGCACTGTTCTAAGCGCTGGGGAGGTTACAAGGTGATCAGGTTATCCTACGGGGGGCTCACAGTCTTCATCCCCATTTTACAGATGAGGTAACTGAGGCACAGGGAGGATTAGTGACTTGCCCGAGGTCACACAACAGACAAGCGGTGGAGCCGGGATTAGAACCTGCAACCTCGGATCCTCAGGCCCGTGTTCTTGTCACTAGGCCATGCTGCATTTGCATCCTCAAAAGTTAAAGCAGATACCCTATCCCAGTGCCTCGGTCTCCCTACTTGGCCTCTACATAGGGGGCGGCGGGGCTAGACTGGCCCAGAAACAAATCTTTTCCCCTAGATGATGATGATAATGGCATTTGTTAAGCGCTTACTATGTGTAAAGCACTGTTCTAAGCGCTGGGGTAGATACAGGGTAATCAGGTTGTCCCACATGGGGTTCACAGTTTTAATCCCCTTTCCAGATGAGGTAACTGAGGCACAGAGAAGTTAAGTGACTTGCCCAAAGTCACACAGCTGACAGTTGGCGGAGTTGGAATTTGAACCCACGACCTCTGACTCCAAAGCCCAGGCTCTTTCCACTGAGCCACGCTGCTTCTCCAAACAGGGGGTGACGCAACCCAGAGGCACCAGCCGGGAGCGGATGCCTCTCTTAGGGCCTGGTGGAATTTGAGCCATTTGCCCTTCAGTGGCCTTTCTAACTGGGACCAAGGGCTTAGTACAGTGCTCTGCACATAGTAAGCATTCAATAAATACCACTGATTGATTGACCAGGTAAACTGAACGGGCGCAGGAAGCCACAGGATTCATTTTTTGCCATTCTAAGGGGAAGGCTTATTGTTTCTTGGTGCTTCCTTTCATTTGATTTTTTCAAAATGTTACCAGAAACTCTGAGCCTTCATTTTCCTTCCAATATTCACTGAAGTAAAACGTCAAACATCTTTCCTGAGAGAAGTCAATAACCAAAACCCAAGAGCAGCTGAATGACCTTTCTGCGCCTGGGGAAGGAGATGTAATTTACTCTCCCCAGGGCTGGTCTGAAAACCTTTCTGAGAATTTTTTTATCATACAGCGATGGGCAAATAATCACTCAAATGGAAGCAGCGCCCTTCGCCATTAACCTCACGAGCCCTGAAATTGGAAAACCTTCCCCCATTTGCCCAAGGGGCCAGATGAGCTGAATTCTGGATCTGAAACAGAGTCTTAAGTTGCCCCGTGGCACGGCGATATGGGATTTTCTAATGTCTGGAAAGGCACATTATGAATTACGACCCCAAATTTATCTACTATATATTTTTTTAAAGGCTGGGATTCAAGATAGGAATAAATAGTAACAATACTAATAATAGTGAAAAATTTGTTAAGTGCTTACTACATAGTAAGTAGCAAAGCACTGTATTAAGCACTGGGGTAGATGCAAGATCACTGGGTCGCACTTGGAGTTCATATTATAAGTAAGAGGCAGAGCAGGTATTGCATCCCCATTTCACAGATGAGGGAATGGAGGCCCAGGAGTTACGTGACTCCACCCAAGGTCACACAGCAGACAATAAGCATTCATTTCTACTTACCCAGCACAAACTGTTGCAAGTACTAAGTTCCATGAGTTTTCGTCCCTAAAGAAAGAGGCTTAATAAATGTTAATGAGTTTCAGGAACGAATCGATCAGCCACTGACTATACTGATCGAACACTTTCAGCTCTGCACAAGTTTTTTGAAACAGGGACCTTGGTGTACGAGAGATGATCCCAAAAATTCAGGCTAAATCCCCGCCCATTGTTGGGTCTAGTATTTGGGGAATTCTGGGCTTCCAGAACCAGGCTGGAGGTGCATAGCAGTATTTACAGGCACATGTTCAGTTTTGTATCACTAAAAGGCTCATGCCTTATACAGTCATGAAGCGCTGATGTCCAAGGTCTAGAGATGCAACGCAAACAGTAGACCTAAATATAGAAGCGTAGGCTCTGATACGCCCATGGTCGTGTTCTTTGATCACCATACTTTAGATTCCTATTGTTTTTTCGGCCAAATATTTTCAATGATTTTAAACAAACGGAAACATTTCATCTAAAGCTTCAAAGAACCTCAAGCCTTTTCAAACTCTCAAAATTTCATTCACCCCAGAGGGATCTTCCTCACTTGAGTTACTTTGACTTCTAGTTGAAGGAACCTCCAACCCTTCGGGTCTCCCTAACATTCGAGCTTGTACAGTATTATGGAATTTCACATCGGAGGTATCAATATTTACTGAGCGCTTACTCTGCAGGGCGCTGCACGAAGCACTCCACAATGAGACCCCACAAATGACTGGTTTTTAGAGGGACTGCTAGGTGCCACAAAAGGTCTGATTTCCTTTTGTACTAAGGGGTCAAAACCAACTGATTTTGAGCAAAGCTGCTGAAGCCCCCTAGTCACAGTGGTGGTTATAGTGTACATTAAGAGGGCAGGGAAGTTAAGGTACCAGAGGCCTTGAGGGCATTCTCAGCCATTTAGGAACTACATTCCTCATGTTATACAGGGAATTGGGGCTCCCTGGTGCCCAAAGGCAGTTGATATGTCCTCAGGAACTCTTGGATATAAATTATTCATTGGAAAATCAGCATCCAAACGTGCTGCATTCTCAGCCCACTGGCCTCTAATACCTATTTCTTGATTTAGCAGCATTGGCCTTGAAATGCCTTCTGTCAACTTGGCTGCTTCCTATGGAATTGGGTAGGCCAGCCGAAGATGGTATTGTTAAGCGTTTACTAGGTGCCAAGCACTGTTCTAAGTGCTGGGGTTGATACAAGTCCCTGTCCCACATGGGGCTCACACTCTTACTCCCCAATTTACAGATGAGGTAACTGAGGCCTAGTAAAGTGACATGTCCAAGGTCACACAGTAGGTATGTGACGGAGCTGGGATTAGAACCCAGGTCCTTCTGATTTCCAGGCCTGTCACTGGGATTTGTTGGGTAAAGCTGTTTTCACCGGACTGCTTCTAAGCAGATTTGGAAATAATCAGTCTCCCATTTGCTTTCGATGAGTGACTGTTTAAAGCCGTCCAAATGGCACAGAATGTTGGCTTGCTTCATTTTATTACCCATGTCTCCATATGGGCAAGCTGATTAAAAAAAAACAACACCCAACAAAAACCTCCCCCCCAAATAACAATGGGGTTGAACTTTTGGTATTAAGAAAAAAGACCTGTTCAACACTTGAATGCTGGGGAAACCAAAGCCCATCTGCTATAACTTGGGCCAGGACTGAGCTCTTAAATGATTACTAAGGGGGCCCAGGGACAAGCAAGCTGCTCTCAGGGAACACTAGGAAATGGCAAATAGGAGAGGATGAAAAGCTGGAGACCAAAAACTCACCTCTCCGCCAGTGAAGAAATGGATCCTTCCCCACTGAAGATCTTGCTTCTGGAAGTGGTTTACTAACTTTGTAATCCAATCGCTCACCAAACTCCCACACAAAGGAACACTCACCAGAGCAGAGGGGGCTGACCATCGTCCCCAGTGCCATCGTCTGTGTGTGGAGCAATGTGCTCTGTGTTTTTTTGGGGTAGGGGTGGGGAGAGTAGGACAATAAAAGTAGGATACAAGACCCCTGCCTTGGAGGGGTTTACCAGTCTGATCAAGCTAGAAGGGAACAGGTTCCTGTTGCCAACCCCATGGATGTTTTTCCAGGCTGTGGGGTCATTTCTTGCTCTGGGTAGTCACGGACTCTGAGGAGGTAGTGGCAACAGAATGGGATTCTCTTCTCCATTGCTAGGATTTGTTGTTCCTTGTCAGATAAATAACGACCCCCACCCCCAACACATATAGAGAAATATTCCTCTATGGGTATCCAAGAAGCAGGAACTCGGTAGCAGCTGGCATAGCCAATGTTGCTGCCATAATATGAGAAAATCCTACCCAAGAATCTTCCAATTATGCCAGGTCTTGCCATCCAGACTGTGGTTCACCAAGTTCATTCTCTACAGAATCCCTCTGGGGGTCTTATCCCTATGGTTGTAAACTTCGACACTACAGCAGTATATTTAGAGGCGGGTGTTGTAGTAATTGGGGAAGCAGCAGGGCATAGTGGATAGAGCACGGGCCTGGGAGTTGGAAGGTCGTGGGTTCTAATCCCGGCTCTGCTGCTTGTCTGCTGTGTGACCCTGGGCAAGTCACTTTGCTTCTCTGCACCTCCGTTACCTCATCTGTAAAATGGAGATTGAGACCGTGAGCCCTGTGTGGGACGGGGACCGTGTCCAACCCGATTTCCTTCTATCCACCCCAGCGCTTAGTGCCTGACGCACAATAAGCGCTTAAATACCAAAATTATTATGATTATTAAGTAATTATAGTATTTATTAAGTGCTCCACCATTTGCCAAACACCACACTAATCTCTGGGGGGGATATTCAAGATAATCAGATTGGACATAGGCCTGGTCCCATACGATGCTCACAATCTAAGTAGGAGGGAGTAGGATTTAATCCCCATTTTACAGATGAAGAACCTGAGGGATAGAGACATGAAGTGATTTGCCCCAGGTCACACAGCAGCCAAGTGGCAGAGCTGGGATTAGAACCCAGGTCCTCCTCCTCCCAGGTCTGGGTTCCCTCCACGATGCCACGCCGCTTCCCGTGGAGTACGGGAGAGATCCCATCCAATTTCCAACTGCGTACATATGCCCTAGGTGAAGGCAGAACACCCAAGTACCTCCAAATGATCCGAGCATCTACTTCTTGCCCGCCCTCTACGAAGGCACAGTCATTTCCTCAGAGCCATCACTTCCCATCGAGAACAGGGCCCAGGGATCATTCCTTTTTACACAACAAGCTTTTTCCTAGTGGCTTCCACGCTTAGGCGGGAAACGCCGACTGGTTCTGCTGGGTTGTTCCTTTCGGTCAGTCTTTGGCAACAGGCAACCCAGTGTCGGGGCCTGCTTGGCACAGTGGCCCCTCTGCTGCCTCAGTCTCTCCCGCGGGCAAAGGAGGAGTAAAGACTATCACTTCTGGCACACCAGGCCTTCCCTCCTTTCCCCAACAAAAGCCGTCATCCTTCGGAGGCAGGGCAAGCGGGGAGAAAGGAGGTCAAGCCCTCTCTACAGGTGCAATTCAACTGCAGCGGGGCAGCTCTCCAAGACTGGAACAAAGCAAGAAAAAATACATCCCTGCCACTGCAAATTCTTGCCCCTTGACCCTGGAGGGAGAGAGGAAAAAGAAGCAGACGAAACCTGCCCCCGGGGAGGGCAAGGCTGGTGTCTGCGTTCGTTCATCGATAGGCCTCGCCTCTGGTTGCCGGGCAACGAGAACGGCAGTCTCACCCATGCGTACTGGCCGCTCTTCAACGCTACCCTCTCTCTGGCACTCGCTTGTGCTAGTCAGAGAAAGCAGCCGCGTCCCAGAATAGAATGTAGGCTTTATTGTGGGAATCTTAAAGACTACAAGATGTCAGGCAGGAGTTGAGCAGCTCCTCAAATAAAATGATAGGCAATGAAAGGTGTAAACATCTCGGTAATAAAATCCCCTTTCCCTCCACTCCCCCTCAATGAAAAATTCATTCAAAACAATTTTCTCTTAAGTTGCATTGAACAGAACGGTGACCTGAATTGTCAAAAGAACAGTCTTTACACAATGAAGAAAGAAACACGATATCATAGCTCTGGGGTAAGTTAGAGCAAGCGCATCCGACATCCTCTGTACCAATGCAGCTGGGACGGACGATCCGACGAAAGCGCTCCCGAAGACCCGGCCGGAGAGGAGACAAGACCTAGAAGCATCGGACGCAGTCGCCGCCGCTTCCTTCTCTGCCCGGAGGAAACCGACTCAGCGTTAACAACTCCGCGTACAATTTACCGACCACTGAGAAAGGAAAGTGGTCAGCCCCGCTCCCCCGTTTTAGAAAAAGGTGCATCTGCGAGTCACTCTCCCAACACATCACCACGTTTCCCCAAACACACACATTTTCAACACTTGGAAGAGAAAAAAAAAATTCCACTCATTTCTCGGTAAGTGATCAAAGTGACAGCAATTATAGTCTCAGAAATACATCAGTTTCAACAATCGATTTTGTCAACACATTACGGTGTCACGTGTGGTCAGTTACTTGGTGATAAGATGCACTTTGCTACAGTTTGAACGCGTACACAGGAGTGTAATTATCGGGAGGTAGGGAAACAGTTCTTTCGATTCTGACGGTTGGAATAAGGACTAGGAGATGCACAGCTCCCAATTTGGTAAATTGTCTAGTCTATAGTTTGTTTCTTTTTTTTTAATTTTTTTAAGATGGATGAATGTCAGAATATCAGTGAAGGACCCACTGCTTTCGGCATCGACAGGGGTTGTGACCTGACGCAGCAGAAGTTATTTTGAGACAGCAGTATTCTTCCAATTTTGGCGAGAGCAGGAAGGTAGTTTCCCCAAACGCACTGTTGTGATCCACTGCCTAATGTCACAAAAAGTTATAGGAGAATTTTTCAGCAGCAGCAGATATAGAGGTAGGTAGTTACAGATGCTTCAGTGAAAACTGAAAACCTTTCAATCCATCTATCAAAGTGCTTGCAATACCAATGTCATGAGTAGGTGACAACTGAGCAAGGAAAAGGTGAATCTTTATCCAAAAAACACTTTATTAATCAAGTCTTTTTTTAAAAAAAAATATCAGTGCAGATCCATTGGCTCTCACCAACTCTTCCTTAAGTTTTAGTGCAGTAGTTGCCCCTGCTGCCTGTATGCATGAAAAGGAAGGAACGAAGAATGGTGCAGGAAGGACGGATGAGGCAGGGAGACCGAGAGGGCCCGGGACGAAAGGGAGATTACAGGGTTGGCTCTGTCTTCCTGATGCTCTGGCCACTTGGGATTTTTCACTAACTGAGCACGTTACGCTCTTCTTAATCCTGGGGTGAGTCAAGTCAGCATTGAATTGCCTGACGTAAAAAGGACGTCAGTGAGATGCATCTTTGCACATCTAGCACGCTGAAGACTCCACTCGGTAAGGCAAGGTAGCCTCAGGGTGGCAGACTACTCCAGTGAAAAAAATAGTGACCAGAACTGCATTAGAAAACCCTGGGGAGTAAGCCAAGCCAGTCCTCCTCTCCCACTGCAGACTTGTTGCATTATTAAAGGCAGCAGAAAAAAACCCAAAAAAAACCCCCAAACCCTCAAAGCATTGCGTGTCTTTCTCTCTCTCGCTCACACTCACTCACACAAACACACACACACAACCCTGACTGACGGGAACATCATTCAGAAGCTGTGCCCATCTTAACAGTTCTGACGTATATATCTATATACACATATATAGTGTTGTTCTTGCAAACAATAATGTTTGTCACTTTGAAACATGCATGGATTGGTGATCTTTAGGCATATAAGTGCAAAGTGTGTTGAATTTGGATAAAGGGAGAGAGAAAGGAAAACAGGTAAACATTAAAAATCTGCTTATCTGGAAGGAATCTGGCCAGACCCACCCCTGTGCCAGTAAGTCCAGGAGCCGACGCTTCTTCTTCCCGTGAGTTTGACGGCTGTTTCAGTTAGTCTTCTAGCTTTCCTTTCACCTTCCGCGGCTGTTACCGAACTCCGGATCAACTGGCTGAGATGACGGGTCTTAGTCACCTTCGGGATCGCAGGCGGGCCTGTTCCGAGGTAGACTAGGCTCCCACGACGAACGCGGCTTGAGAGACGTTCATTTTAGAAACAGTGAAACCACACCGCCCCCGACCTCCCCCCTCAGTCCCCGGGACGAGACATGTAGCTGTTCTGCAGAGAGAGACAAACACATTCCGGATTGGGCAGGCAGAGTCCCATGCAGGTTCTCTCGGTTCCAAAGATTGAACTAACCCTTTTCTCAAGTAATCCCTGCTTTGCTTTGCAAACAAGTTGCTTTCTTCACTAATCCTCCACCCTCCCTGAAAGGCTGATTTTTTTTTCCCCCCCTTGCTACAATCGAAAGGGAGATTGTAGGCTGGGCAGATGACATATTTGGTGCAGTCCTGCTGAAAGAAACTCTCTGGTTTCAACTGTGATGAAACAATTGAAAATTCTAGATGGCGAAAAAAACCCCAAGCTGTTCTTTTGCTCGGAATTCTAAAGGGCTGGACAATATCCCTGCCACGGAAACTGCAATTCGATCTACGGCACTGCCTCCAGGGAAGCAAATATGTGTAACAATTTGGAGTTCCAGTCAGAGTCTAGACAGCCGAATGGACTGCTCTTTCAGAGTGAAAGGGTGGAGGGTGAGGAAAGAAATGCACTTGTGACAAAGCAAAATTGATTTGGCTTCACCGGCTGCTAAGAAGTGAAGGGAGGGTGGTACTCAAGACACTGGAGGAAAATGTGAACAGGGGAGAAGGGGCCAATAACGCATCACAGACAAGGAAAATGCATTGTTTACTTAAAAGCCTGTTGTAATGCAGGAGAGTTCAATAGCTGCAGATTACCCTTCTGCACTGCACCAACCAGCCTTAACCAGCAGACAGATGGCATATTTTCAAAGCCCAGGTTTCTCAAACACTGCATCTCTTGAAAGATCGGGAGGGGGAGGGAAGCAACAAAAATAGTAACTGTGAGAAACGAAGGCTTGTTCACGAGATTTTTTTAAAAAAAAAAGAAAAAGAAAAATAGAGACTGCTTTTGCCGTATAAACACTCCAACTCATTTGCTTTAGCGACGACTGCGTTTGTGAAATTCACTCTGTCGAAAAAGGGGAATACAAAAAAAATATATATATATACCTTCAGAGATAACAAAACAAAACAAAAAGGGCTCAACAGAAAAGGATCTGTGCCGAGGCTTGAACGAGCAGTCCGGTGTCATACTGTTACCTGGGAAGCAGACATGCTTGGAGAGAAACCTGGGTCACTAGCTTCAGTTCCACAATCCAGGTTTTCCTTTATGGTTGTTGAAAAAACACAGCCTAATCGTTTCATACTGTATTTATTTAATAACTAAAATTCACAAATAAAAAGATACTTGCAAAGTCCTTTTCGGTTGTGTAATTCCTGCCTCCTCCACTTTACTGCTTTCAGACCCATATGCATAAAAAAAAAATGGGCTTGGATTTTTTTTTTTACTTTTTTTTTTTAACTTAACAACTGGTAAATGATTGGTCAGTTGGAGCTGAAGCACCAATGGAGAAGATGCTTAATGGAGATGACGATACACCCCCTGCCTTCCCACACATCTGAGGAACAAAGGAGATGTACCAGTGTCAGGATTCCTCTGCTCCTGTTTCCCCACCCAGAACATTCCTTTCATTTAGTTTTCCTCCTTTAAGTGACCATGGGAGTCTCTCTTCCCCCCGATATTTCTGTCCTTTTGAGACCCGGTGAACGTTGAACATTGTTCATTTCTTACTCCGCCAGGCCCATGAGCCACTGTCAAGTAGGTCCTGTCACAGCTCAGTGCTAGTTGTTATTTAATGGATTTTTTTTTTTTCATTTCAGGTAGGTTTGTGTGTCGTTTCAGAAGGCGTGCTTGTTTTATTCCTTTCGTTTTTCAGATGAGCTGTTGAATAAGGCTACTCATACTCCAGGAACTGTTTGTGATAGAACAGTAAATATCTGGGGGGAGAAGTGAGAGAAAGTTTACCTTTTTAGGAGGAAATGATATGAGGGAATGTGAACTTTGTTGTTCGGGAACACAATACAACTTTAGAGGACAACTGGTTAAGTTCAGGATAGAGAATGGAAAAGTAAAGGCACGTTCAGAGAACCATTCCCAGAGACAATCTCTGGGGTTCATTCTACCTTCATAATCCCCACAGTCTGATTAGGTTTTAGCTCCCAAATTTAGCTCTTTAGGAAACCAGGCAAAACCCACCACCTCTTTTCTTACCCAGCTGGATAAGGAGATTGCTAGTTTTAGTTAAGGTCTAACCTGAAGGGACGAAGGAAATGAAATACCCAAACTACAGTTGCTGCTTCTGGATTCTCATTTAAAATAATCGTTTTGGGATACTGACCTTAAATAGAAAGTGGGAAACTGTCTACAGGAGTGTTTTTACATTAACCAGGGTCCTGTCAGTGTTCTGGACTGAAGACAAAAAATATGAAAATTCCAGCACCTGAAATTTTCAAATCGAATACTAAGCACGATTCAATGGTAAAAGGCAAACAGTTTCCCCTAAAATCTAAACACGTAGAGTCACGGACTAGAAATCGCTTTGCAGATGGTATTCATTTTGGGGGGTGGATGTGATGGAAGGGAAAGAAGGGAAGAAGCTGACAACATTATTGAGATGGATGGGTTTTCCCTTCTGACACTTTCCAAAGTGTAGCTTTGTGCTAGATCAGAAATGGAGCTTACCTTCTCCATCACATAGAATATAGACCAAATCCCCAGAGACCAGTAGCTGAAAGGTCAATGGGCCTACCAGGAGACAAAGATGAGGGGATTACTTTTAATGGTATGTGTTAAGTGCTTACTATGTTCCAAGCACTGTTCTAAGTGCTGCGGCAGATACACGCTAGTCAAACTAGTCAGGTTCAACATAGCCAAGTCCCACATGGGGCTCACAGTCAAACCCCATTTTACAGATGAGGTAACTGAGGCACAGAGTCACCCAGAAGACAAGTGGCAGAGCCAGGATTAGCACCCAGGACCGTCTGTCTCCCAGGCCCATTCTCTATCCAAAAGACCACGCTGCTTTTCAAATCAACTTGTATCTACCCCAGTGCTTAGAACACTGCTCGACAAACAGTAAGCACTTAAAAAATTATTAATATTAATGATAATGACAATAACGGTATTTGTAGAACACTTAATAAGTGCCAGGCACTGTACTAACCACTGGGGTGGATACAAGCAAATCAGGTCGGATGCAGTCCCTGTCCCACACAGGGCTCGTTTTCACCCCCATTTTACAGATGATGATGATGATGGCATTTTGCAATCACTATGCACTATGTGCAAAGCACTGTTCTAAGCGCTGGGGGGGATATAAGGTGATCAGGTTGTCCCACGTGGGGCTCGCAGTCGTAATCCCCATTTTACAGATGAGGTAACAAGCACAGAGAAGTGAAATTGCATGCCCAAGGCCACATAGCAGGCAAGTGGAGGAGCCAGGATTAGAACCCATGACCTTCTGTTTCCCAGGTCTGTGCTCTCCACCCTATGCCATGCTGCTCCTCTAAAGTTTAAAGCTTAAGTTTTATATAACACATAGGCCTTGTGGTTTTTTGGCTTAAGGATATTTTCAGTCAGTCAGTCAATTGTATTTATTGAGCATTTACAGTGCGCAGAGCACTGTACTAAGTGCCTGGGAGAGTATAATGTAACAATATATCAGACACACTCCCTGTCCTCAATGAGCTTACTGTCTAGAGGGGGAGACAGACATTAATGCATATAAATATAATTACAGATATGTACATAAGAGTTGTGGGGCTGGGAGGGGAGGATGAATAAAGGGAGAAAGTCAAGTTGATGCAGAAGGGAGTAGGAGAAAAGGAAAGGAGGGCTTGGTCAGGGAAGGCCTCTTCCCTGACTGGCAAAACTTTACAGAATAAAGCACTCCTATCACATGGAAACTTTAAAACTTTTTTGAGCATCTTGAACCCATCAATAAAAAAAAAAAATTGACTACTAACAACGAAGCTTTTTGTGGCGGGGGGCAGGGGAGGGTGGAATTCTACATCAGAGGAATCTGACTGGGTGGGTCTCAGCCTCCTCTTCTTCCCACCCGAAGCGTTAATTCCCCTTATTTCTATTTAAAATACATTTCTACCCCTCAAAACAAATGTCAGCCCTAAAGCCCTCAACCCTAGGCATGCTTCTATACAAAATATCATAAATACATAATATTTATGTGCATAAAATATTTACGTATCATAAATATTGTCAAATATTTATAACATTTGTCATTTATGTTTCTGGGCATTATATATGTATATTAAATTGTATATTAAAATGTACATATGTAATGTAAAGAAGTGTACATATTTCAAGTATATTCCCGCTAGCTCACTGGGCATGTGATTAAGGTTTTTTTTGCAATGGAGTCTCCCCCTTTCCACTCCCATCCCATTATACCATAAGTTCCTTGAAAGCGGGGATACTGTTTTGTTGCTGGCCGATTAGCCAACAGCAAAACCTCCAGTGGTTGCCCATCTACCTCCGTATCAAACAGAAACCCCTTGCCACCAGCTTTAAAGCACTCGGTCAACTTGCCCTCTCCTATTTGACCTCGCTGCTCTTCTACTACAACCCAGCCTGCAAACTTGGCTCCTCTAATGCCAACTTACTCACTGTATCTCCATCTCATCTATCTCGCCGCCGACCTGTCGCCCATGTCCTGCCTCTGGCCTGAAACGCCCTCCCTCCTCAAAATCTGACAACTACTCTCCCCACCTTCAAAGCCTGATTGAAGACACATCTCCTCAAGAGGCCTTCCCTGATTAAATCCTCATTTTCTCTTTTCCCACTCCCTTCTGCATCACCCGATTTGCTCCCTGAACTGCCACACAGCCCTTATATACACATTCACAATCTATCTATTTATATTAATGTCTGTCTCCATCTCTAGGCTGTGAGCTCATTGTGGGCAGGGAATGGGTCTGCGACTTTGTACTGAACTCTCTCAAGCGCTTAGTACAGTGCTCTGCAGACAGTAAGTGTTCAATATAATTGATTGACTGATATCCCATCAAGGTTTCCTAGCAGTAGGCCACCAATAAATGCTCATTTCTGCCTAAATGGCTTTTCAACAAGGATTGCTGAGTTTCTGCAATAAGAAGTTGCTCACTCTGTGTTTGAAGGCCATATCATTCCACAGACGCCCTAACGAGATACAAAGTGGGAAGAACCCAAGCCCCCTGCTTCAGCTCTAGAGGCTCTGGCCGGCCCCTTTAATGTTCGGTATCTGGTGTTAGAAATCCCTATTGCCCCTAGAAGGGGTTAAGACGATTCTAGGGACCAATTCAACCCTTGTAGAAACACGTAATGGAAGCAATACCCGATAATGGAGTATAAATATCTGTAACTACCAGTAATTAAAGCACAGAACCAATATCCCATGACTTCAAACATATGCTTGGAACTAAAATCTCTAAACAGTCATTCTCCAGCAAATCCATAATCAAAAAGTTTCAATTATTTGGGTTAAGAAGACATTGAAAAGTTGCAGGAACTGGAAGCTTAGTTCTCTAGTAGCATGGATCGAGATCTTGGAGGAGTTAGCTGGAATTTCTGCCTTAGATCTGCCCAAAAACGAGTTTATCGTGGGAGAGTGGAGGCAGCTGTCTGGGCCTACGAGCAAACACTTGAGAGATCCGGAAAACATTTCCACGCACTGGATTCAGGGCACCAAATGGCTACTTGACTAAAGACACAAAATAAAGACTTTGAATGGGCCTGAAAACTGGCCTCTCATCGATGGAGAGCCTTAAATCATAATTTACAAGCGGAACGACGTTTTTACTACCTAAGAAGCATGGCATGGTGGATACAGCATGGTGGTCCTGGGAGCCAGAAGGTTATGGGTTCTAATGCCGGCTCTGTCCCTTATCTGCTGTGTGGCCTTGGGCAAGTCGCTTCACTTCTCTGTGCCTGTTACCTCTTCTGCAAAATGGGGATTAAGACTTTGAATCCTATGCGGGACACAGACTCTGTCCAATCCAATTTGCTTGTATCCACTCCAGCGCTTAGTACAGTGCCTGGCTTAGACACCACATTATTATTACTTATTATGAAGAACGAGGGCTTGCTACCCTAATTTCTCCTGCGAAATTTGTTCTTCAAAGTTCTATGCCACGCTACTACATAGGGTTGAAAAACTGGAGAATGCTACCATAAGGCATTTACAAACTGGTAATGGCCATACAGTTGTGGCTGAATAGTGTGATTATTTATACAACAGGCCATTTTCAAGGGGCTACAATCAAGATCACATTAATTCCCAGTATTCCTTAATGATTAAAACTACCTACTGAACCCAAGTGACTGAAGCTGGGGGACTTTCTGGAGCCCCACCATATCGTGGTTGGAATATCTGCTAGATCTCTTGGATCTTCCACATTCACTCGTGACGCTTAATTCCAGTCCCACCCTCTAAACTGTACCAGGAGACATACTGGGTCCTGGAGGCACGAGCTGGGAAGACTGCCTCTGAGATTAAATTTAAAAAGGAGAAGGAGTGTGGTCTAGTGGAAAGAGCATGGGCCTGGGAGTTGGTGGACCCGGGTTCTAATCCTGGCTCTGCCAATGGTTTGCTAGGTGACCTTGGGCAAGTCATTTAACTTCTCTGTGCCTCAGTTCTCCTGCTTTCCCTCCTACTTAGACTGTGAGCCCCATGCGAGATAGAGACTATGTCCAAGCTGACTTACATCTACCCCAGTCTTCAGAATAGTTATAATAATGACGATATTGGCTAAGCGCTTTCTATGTGCCAAGCACTGTTCTAAGCGCTGGGGTAGATACAAGGTATTCAGGTTGTCCCACGTGGGGCTTACAGTCTTAATCCCCTTTTTCACAGTTGACGGAACCGAGGCCCAGAGAAGTTAAGTGACTCGCCCAAAGTCACACAGCAGACAAGTGGCGGAGTCGGGATGAGAACCCAGGTCCTCTGACTCCCAAGCCTGCACTCTTTCCACTAAGCCACACTGCTTCTCTTGTTTGACACACAGTAAGCGCTTAAAAAATACCATAAAAAGGTGGGTGATACAAAGACTCCTTCCCTGTGGTCAGTACCAAGTCCGTAATACATACTATTACTCGCATAATGTGTTTCCTTTAGTTCTTGCAGAGTAAACTGTAAGCTCCTTATGGGCAGGGAACATGTCCACCACTCCCCCTTTAGACTGTAAGCTCGTTGTGAGCAGGAACTGCATCTGTTATTGTATTACAATCTCCCGAGTGCTTAATTCAGTGCTCTGCACACTGTTTGACTGACGCACCGATAGGCGCCCCGAAAAACTACAAGCGTTAATCAACTCCACTGCAGCCCAAAGAAATTGTACAAGGCTCTGTCTCCTTCATTCCAGACAGAAGATAACAGACATCCTACGCAGAAAGGTCCCTCCCTCTACTTCAGATCTTAATTTTTTTCTGCTGCTTCTAAATACCGGGCTGAAGCTGCTTTAGCCGCAAAAGGACAACCCAAAAGCAAGCACGCTCGGAACCCAGTCTTCGCACTTCCTTGAATGTTCTCGTTTCGGACCTACCCTTCACTGTCTAGGACATCCTTAATGCTAGCCTTGGTGATGATGGCGTCGTCACATTTGAACCACTGGTCCTTGTGTTGCCGGATGAAGCTGGTATAGTGCCCGCTTTCCAAGGTTCCTTGGTGATTCACAACTGCAAACAAGGAATACCTGAAGCGAGGGAGGAAAAGAAACACTCAACGCCACCATTAAAGGAAACTCCGCTTTACCGGCAATAGGCAGAAAGGAATACTCCCAAAAGAAAATCACACCGGTTTCTTCAGATTTAAGAGTGGTAGAACAAGGACCATGGTAACGCAGAGTAGATTGAAAAAGCCCTACTGACTTCCTCTCTGCAATTGCCTCCATCCAGGTGCTTAGTGGTAACTTGCATTCATACTCAAGCAAGTGAGTGCTCTCCTTATGCAGCGTAGAATACTATAACCACCCTTTTATTCCAAGAGAGTCAAAGTGCTTTATCTCTCAGTCAGCATCGTACCAGTCATGGGAAGGAGTGCAAAGGCAAACCATTATCTCCAGGAAGCAGTTACACAGGAAGGTTAAATGAATGAAACCAGGACGCAGAAGGAAACCGTGAAAGAGCTGAAAACGGATGCAGGAATCCTGAATTCCAGCATTCATCAACTAGACCACATCAGACTGTCTGATGCCCAAATCAAACTCGAGACTCTAATTACAGGCAAAATTTCCAGTACAAGGAGGTCCCATTTAAAAAAAAAAAATGAGTGAAGGGTTTATTCTTTTCTGAGGACTTATCTTCCATATGCCAAATCACGTTCATACAGAGCAGGTCTATAAGTCGGTAACCAAAAGCAATTAATGACCAGCACCCCCGTTCCCCCCAACAAACCACCACCCTCTCAATTACACATTGTCACAGATTAACAGACTTGCCGTCCTGTAAAAAGGCAGTGAATTTATGACTGCAGGACAGAGAGAAGATGCTACTTCTCCTTGCCAAAGCCATAACCCTGGACAACGAAAGCCCTGGAATGTGGCACTTACTTATTATCATTGTTGAGACTATCCGTTGGCTGCTGGTACTGTCCATTCATTCTGCTCTCTTTACTGTAATGAAACATAAAAGTGGACTGTCAGTGGCTTTCAACGCGGATATTCTGGAATGCCCTTTATCATGGTGTCTTACAATGGCTCCTGGTACTAACTAACAGGGCCAACTGGGAGGATTGGTGCTACAAGGTTTAGGACAACTACAGAACGCAATCATTTTCTACAACACAAAGGGTTAGTCTTCCTCCCAAGAACAGCTGTTTTTCATGAAGATCAAAATGGAAGTCACATTAACACCGTAAGTCTTGAAAACCACCACCTATGGAAGGAGAATTTTCATTCCAGGTGAGAAATGAGGATGTGGCGCTAATGAGAAAATTTTGTGGAGGAATAATCTTGGTATGCATTTGAAGTCTGCATTAATGTTTGCCTGAAATAAAACTCAGCTCTTTAACAGGAGTAACAAAATAATTCCAGTTTATTGGCAAATTTATGATTAAACTGATGAACTTTTCTAGTTATGGAACTTTCTGCAAAGTAAAAAGATTCTCAAATACTTATATTTAGTCACAATTGATGGTATTTATTTTGTCAAATGATATTTGTGCCAACCCCATTTGCCTGTATCCACCGCAGCACTTAGTACAGTGCCTGGCACATAGTAAATGCTTAACAAATACCAGAATTATTATTATTAGTATTTGTTATGCGCTTACTATGTGCCAGGCGCTGTATTAAGCCCCGAGGTAGATACAAGTAAATTGGGTTGGACACAGTCCAAGTTCCATATGGGGCTCACAATCTTAATCCCCATTTTACAGATGAGGTAACTAAGGCACAGAGAAGTTGACTTGCCCAAGGTCACTCACACACAACAGACAAGTGGCGGAGCCAGGATTAAAACCCAGGTCCTTCTGACACTCAGGCCTGTGCTCTATCCACTAGGTAATGCTGCCTCTTGAGCACTTATTGTGTGCAGAGGTGGGAGACCCGATTTCTGCCCATAAGGAATTTTCAATCTACCGGGGCAGACAGACTTTAAAATAGATTATGGATAAGAGAAAGAGAGTACAGGAATAATTATGTAAGTAATGTGGGTCAGGGGTGAGTATCAAAGTGCTTATGGGGTATGCAGTCAAATGCACGGCTGACAGGGCGGAAGATGGATAGGGGAGTGGAGAGTGGTGGACTGTGGGATATAAAGGGAGAGGGAGCTTCAAGCCATAGGGATAATGCGGGAAATGGATTAGTGACGGCCGTGGATGATGCAGGTAATGGATCAGTGATGGGATAGATGAGATGGGAGAACAAAGGATAGGTTGGTTTCAGGGGAGCAGGGTGTGCCGGTTGGGTTGAAGTGGGAAATCAGTGAGGTTAGGTAGGAGGGAGAGAGCCGGTCGAATGCCTCAATGCCGACGGCAAGGAGCTTCCGTTGGACTGGCAACCGTTGGAAGTTTTTGAGGAGTGGGGAGATATGGACTGAATGGTTTTTCAGAAAAACAATCTGGGCAGTGGAGTGAAATATGGACTAGAAAAGGGATAGACAGGGTACGGGGATGTCAGCTAGGAGGTCGAGGTTAAGGTAGGAAATGGTAAGTGCTTGGATCAGCATAGCAGCACTTTGGATGGAGTGATTTTGTGAAGGAAAAACTGACAGGATTGTATGACAGACTGAATTTGTGGGCTGAATGAGACAGCCACGTGGAGGATTGTGCCAAGGTTATGGGGGCTTATGAGACTCGGAGGAAGGTGGTGGTGTCAATCAATCAGTCATATTTATTGACTAGTTCTAAGCCAGCTAAAACGTGAACCTATCTGAAACCTCCTGAAGTCCCATCTGTGATCAATTACTGGTCCTTATTGGGTGCTTACTACAGGCAGAGCGCTGTATTATGTTTGAGAAAGTACAATGCCATAGAGTTGGCAGACACGTTCCCATCCAACAAGGAGTTTACAGTCTAGAGGGGGAGGCAGAAAGGCATTAAAATGAATTACGGATATGGACATGAGGACTGTGGGGCTGAGGGAGGGGTAAATATCAAGTGCTTAAAGGGTACAGAGTCAAGGGCAGAGGTTTCCCAGAAGAGAGCGGGAGGAGGATAAATGAAGGCTTAGTCAGGCCTCTTGGAGGAGATGTGGTTTTCACAAGCCTCTGAAGGTGGGGAGAGTGCAGCAATATTTGATAATTATCTGGCTAATGATTATGGATTTTTATGGAATAATTCTATAAAACAATTTTAATGGGTGAATAGACTTGTGAAAAAAACCAACTCCAAAAACAACTATTAAGCTCAGACATTAGTCTCATGATTGCAGGATATGTACTATTTAAATAAACTGAAATGCTATCAGGTGGTTAGAACCAGGGACAAAATACGATGTTATGCTCTTTCTGAATAAATGAAGCATTAGAGAAGCAGTGTGGCTTAGTGGCAACAGCCGGGGCTTGGGAGTCAGAGGTCGTGGGTTCTAATCCCTGCTCCGCCACTTGTCTCCTGTGTGACCCTGGACAAGTCATTTAACTTCTCTGGGCCTCAGTTCCCTCATCTGTCAAATGGGGATTAAAAGTGTGAGCCCCATGCGGGACAACTTGATTACCTGTATCTACTCAGCATTTAGAACAGTGCTTTGCCCATAGTAAACGCTTAACAAAAACCAACATCATCATCATCAGAAAAAAACCTCCAGTTTTCTTACCAAATACCTACTCTGGTTGCCCAATGTTTTATTTAAGCAAGAACTCCAAAGCATCAACCCTTTCCTATACACAATCAATCAATGGTACTTTTTGAGTGCTTCCTGGGTACAGAGCACTGTACTAAGCACTTGGGAGAGTACACTATAACAGCGTCAGTAGACACGCTCCCAGCCCGCCATGAGTTTACAATTCAGAGGTTTTCTGGTTTTCAGAGCAATGTCATAGTAGGGACATGTGAGTTCTCTATCACTTCATACCTGGAGGCCATAAACGGGGTCATATCCAGCTCCAAGGGAAAGGAGACATACGTAGTGATCTTTCGCCTCAGTTTGGCTGAGTGTTCAAACCGCTGCAGAAAGAATCAAGGAAAGAGAAAGTCTCTTAGAGACATCTTACATAGCTTACAAATCTAAGCATAACGAGACTTTATGAGGAACGGCATTCGAATTATAGAACCCAATTATTCCCCGCATGCTCCCTCTCAAATGCTACTTCTTTGCAAGTTACCTTATGGTTGAGTACGGACTTCCCATTTAGTAATCATTCATTCAATCATACTTATTGAGCGCTTAATGTGTGCAGAGCACTGTACTAAGCGCTTGGGAAGTAGTACTCCAACATTCTCTTTCCCACCCTCTCCTCTGCCTTCCCCCTCCTCAAAAGGTCAATTACCAGAGACAAAGGAATTGAATCAAAATAAGCCATTCTGAATGACAAATTCTAAAATGCCGGGAAGGAGCGTGATCTAACTGAAAGTACCCCAGGGACTGAGTTCTAAATTTGGTTCCACCACTTGTCCCGTTCTGTGACCCTGGGTAAGTCAATTCCCTTCTCTGTTTCTCAATTTCCTCATCTGTAAAATGGAGATTCAAAACCTGCTTCTCCCTCCTGCACAGACTGAGCCCCAGGGACTATGTCCAATCTGATTATCTTGCATTTACTCCAACACTCAGTACAGTGCTGGGCACATAATAAGTGCTTAACAAATACTAGTATAATTACTGTTAGAGATGCAGCAACTAACCACAGAACTGGGGAAGGCACAGTTAGGCACGGAAGCCAAAATAGAAGCGTCAGCTCTGCACAGCGAGGAAAGCATTCTCTTCTTTCCATCAATTTTTGGCCTCAAAGACCATGAGAATTCTTAACCTGTCTGTCATATTCTGTCTTTAATGTTAAGTTAAAAAAAAGAGATGAGAAAATGTTGGGGTGGGGGTGGAACATTAAGAAATGCTGAAGATGGGTGTTTAGTTTAAAAGCAAATGTACAAATATCAACCTTACAGCAAAGGAGAATATAAAATAGTTTATCTAGATGGAATGAATGTCTATATAAAAAAGGTGTCACTCCATTTTTCAGAACACGTATCCTATTTACATCAAGTGAGTCCTCATTCTTTGTTTACTCTTTATAATTCACTTAGGAACAGATGTGGACACAGTTTCGATCTCTTTCTAGTTTCTGTATTTCATCTCAGTGGTATTTCCCCGCCTCTCCCTGAGTCACAGCACTAACAACAATATCTGGCCTATATGTTTTAATAAATTTGTTATATTCAGAGCAATGCAGACATCCACCTCATCCAAATGACCCAATCTCTGTTCCCATCATCATTCTTTTTTTGGGAACTTACTTTGAGATGAAAACAGGCCACAATAGGTAATTTCTTCATAGTGAGTTGTTTGGTAGATTCCTGGTAGCTATGGCAACCACTACATTTGATTTTGGCACTGCTTCCTAAATGCTCCGGCCTCGTAAACCTGGAAGGTGGTTTATTATTTGATTTTTTTTTAAAGCAGAGGGGTGGGGGGGGGGCAGGGGGAGGGGAAAAAAAGGAAGCAGTGGTTATTTTCCATATTTCTGTAGGACTAAAGTCTCCCATTCCAAAGATTTTTTTTGCAGGAGAAACTTGGTTTCTTGCCCTTCCTTCTCACTGCATCTCGTCTTAAAATTCCCAGGAGTCCTAATATTTGAGCTGCCACACTTGTGGTTTTAATAGCTTAGATGGATAATACGATACTGTCAGAATGCTGCATTAGGAGAGAGACCTAAGAGCCAAGTCAGCAGTTCTGGCTCAGGTGTAAGGGGAGGAGCAGAGCTACGATGTGGAAGCCCTTACACACACAGCAGTGACGGTAAAATTTTCAATAATGGATCGTGGAAAAAAAAAAGTCAAATCCATATCATGTCTTGTTTGCAGAATGCCAGCTAACTCTTTGAATGACAGATCTGGGTTCACCCCAAACTCTGGTAACTCAGTTTATCTCCTGTTTTTAAATGCGGAATTTGACATTTCCTGGGCCTGAGGAAAACGGCTCTGGAACCACCACTGGGTGTTAATTGCTTGTCCAATTCCTCTATGTAATGAGCTTGTGTAACTAGTCCCGGGCCACACGGCTTCACATATGTGGCACATAAGCGCTTAGTACAGTGCTCTGCACACAGTAAGCGCTCAATAAATACGATTGATTGATTGATGTGGCAGGGACTCGGGCAGGGCTGGAGTGAGAATTCAAAGGATGATGTTCAGGGTCCTTCCTCTTCTAGATCAGTGCCTTTATTATACTGAGAAAAGATTTTAGAAATTAAAAATAGGAGGTCCAAAAAACAAGAGCTCTGTCAGCACGTTGCTGGCCGGGAATGTGCCTACCAACTCAGTCGTACGCTACTCCCAAGTGCTTAGTACAGTGCTCTGCACACTGAAAGCACTCAATAAACACAAGCTTTAAGGAATGTGTCTCCCCAAAACAGGAAAACCCCCCCACCTTGAAACAGTAATGAAACTTCAAAGCTCCGGTAATCCTTGTAATAAGTTCAAGCTCTCTGATCACCTTTGTTGCTCAAGAAGTCAGACTGGGAGGATGGTCTTCCTAAGTTACTTGAAATTTAAATTTACACAGTGTATGCTTATAGCCGCTTTGCTAGCAATCTTCATTTCTCAATTATTTTAACCTCTTGTGAATAACCAACCTTCCCTTAAGCAAGTGAAATCAGGGCAGACCCAAATGTTCACAGATCAGGGGCCATTTCCTACCTGTAGTGGTGTTTCCACTTCTCTTAAATACCCTTGAAACTTTCTATAACAGTTCATCATCATGTGTGCTAAGCCCCAGCCTGGTATTTTGAACAACTCATCTCTTACCCTTGGCCTACATATTAGAGCCTGTGCCATCATAGAACTTTCTTGTACCAATAAACCAAATCTGCTTTGCCTTAACGCTGACCCAGAGGACCTGGAGGGTGAGTGAGGGGGTGCCCTTGACCGTAGACCAAGGATACAAGGAAGGAAAACAGTCTGCCTCAGCACCTCCTGAGATATTAGGAGAAGCAGCATGGCTCAGTGGAAAGAGCCCGGGCTTTGGAGTCAGAGGTCATGGGCTTAAATCCCGGCTCCGCCAATTGTCAGCTGTGTGACTTTGGGCAAGTCACTTTATTTCTCTGTGCCTCAGTTACCTCATCTGTAAAACGGGGATTAAGATGTCTTAATCCTGTGAGCCCCCCCTGGGACAACCTGATCACCTTGTAACCTCCCCAGCGCTTAGAACAGTGCTTTGCACACAGTAAGCGTAATAAATAAATGCCATTATTATTATTATTCAGACAAGGAATGATCAATACCTGGCTTCACTAAAGGCCATTCCTTTTTCATCATAAATACTCCACATTTCAAGGGATCAAGAACCACAAAACTAGATCAATAGGTAGGCCCATATCTTTTCTGTTATCTATTGCCTTTCTATGCATTGCTGAATGCAACTCAAAAGACAGCCCTAGGTGGTTTTTGCCAGTGATGCGCATGGGTGTGTTGATCACCGCCGCTGCCACCTCCTGTAAACTCTGCTGTTGTTACTTCTGCCTTCCCTAGGAAAAAATGCAGGGTGGGCAAGGAGGACTTGGCCTGGGAACTAAAAGATGCTCTAGAAGACAAAAGGCACACTCACCTTTTTGGGGGAGGAAGGGAGGAGGTCCAACTTTAAAGAGTGAAATCTCTGAGCACCCTCACAGCATGAGTGATGCTGTTCTAGGTGACCAGAGAAGGGATACCTCCACCCCGACTCTCTTTAGAGAGAGCACTAGAGGTTATTGTAATATCCCTTCCTACAACTGTGGCTGAACATTTAAGCCTTAGGGACAATCTCCCCTGTTATCCTTCCTCAAATCCAACACACCTAAATTCCACTGCCACAAGAAACTCCAGGAGATTCACAAATCAGGACAAAATGGTCAGTGGCTGGGAAGGAAGGAGAAGGGGGGGAAGAAGGCTTCATGTATGTGTGCATGTGTGAGCGAGTGAGAGAGAATATTAAAGACCCTTAAGCTTGGCCACATTCACACCAAGACCATCTATTTGTTACACAAATCACTGTATTTCTACTCATGTTGTTTAACTTTGGACAGACAGCATCTTCATCAGAACTGTTCCTCCCTAAAGTCCAAACTTAACTACATACTTTGTTCCTCAGGTATATTTTACAGTGGGTCTTAGGTGGTTGCAGTGTATCTAGAATTGTAGGTAAACCTTGCAACACTTTCCAATTTCTCCCGGGGATGGGATTCAAGAGGCAGGGACCGGGCAATCCCACCCCACCTTCAGTCAAAATCAAACCCTCTTCTCTCCCCATGATCTCAGGAAGGGCAATCCCTTTCGTTCTACAGCTGTTCCGGCACACTGAGGTGGATTCCAGGAAATGATGATCACCTTTTAGTTTTAGACACTCAGAACAGACACGGCACGCCTGAATCCCAATCAGCAGTTGTCCTTTTACGAGGTTAACTTGTCTTGGGGTCCAGAACAAGCTGGCAGGAAGCTGAGCCAGGGAGTGGGAGGTCTGAGGATCAGACCAGCTCTGCCGGCCTTCTCTTAGTTACCTGCAGCCAGGTTTCTTCCTCAGTTACCTTTGCTCCCCTCCCTTAAACTCCAGGTCAGCTTTCTCCCCTCCCCTTCTGGTGTAATGCCGGGGGAAAGGCAGAAGAGTGGCAGGGTGGTTAGCAATCCCTGCCCATTAATTGGACAGGACATTCCGATTGCCAGGACCTTAGCTGGGATCAGACCCAGCTGCACATTTTCTTCACTAAACATAAATTCTACGCTTACATTATAAAGCTTTGTAATAAATGGTATATATTGCTTCTAAGTATAAATCCAATCAGATGCTTGAGACTATCTTAAAGACTGTCTTGTAAATTATGTGGCTCTGCTTAAAGTAAAACAAGACCCAAACCAGTTATCATTACAATAGATCTCATATGTATGCCAAGATAGGCAACACTTCTTTCACACTTCTTAAATTAGAGTGTAGCTTTCAGAGTAAGCTAAGACACATATATATTTAGAGTCTAACCTAACCAAGTAAAAAGTGGAGGCTCAGATTTATTATTATCCTGGTCTTCTGTTCCATTACACACTGGGGCTAGAGTCGATTCCACATGAAATAATACACTGGCCTCGACACCTTTACGATACCACTGCAGGAGAGGATTCATTAAGGATGGAGCAGAGCCTCCAAATCCTAAATTCCAATCCTTTGTCCTTCTGCCTCATCCTAATGTGAGTTCTGCACTGATGATATCAACTAGAGATACCAAAAAACTCAATGTTCTCTACCTTCCTGTAGGTCGAGTCCAGTAAAAACAGCAAAGGGGCAAGCTCTCCTCACGGCCTAAATTTTAACTCAGACCTGTGACACGGGAGAGGGTTTCCTGGGACTCCGTCTGCGGTTTTCAACTGAGGGCTCTAGGCTGAGAGGATCATTTTATGCCAGCTGTGGTCTACAGAGCTATCAGCGTGGCTCAGTGGAAAGAATACGGACTTTGGAGTCAGAGGTCATGGGTTCAAATCCTGACTCCACCAATTGTCAGCTGTGTGACTTTGGGCAAGTCACTTCACTTCTCTGTGCCTGAGTTCCCTCATCTGCAAAATGGGGATTAAGACTGTGAGCCCCACGTGGGATGACCTGATCACCTTATAACCTCCCCAGAACTTAGAACAGTGATTTGCACATGGTAAGTGCTTAATAAATGCCATTATTATTATTATTATAATTACTATCCACTGGTCTCATGGGAGTCGATGAGTCATTACCATCTGGCAGGAGAGAATTGAGGACAGAAAGAGTTAGTCTTGCATCAGGTTCTTCTTGGTGTTTTCTGGTACTGGGCGGAGGAATAACCCCGACTGTAGAATGCCAAATGGACACCTATTTTATTTGCCTCTCTCCCTTAAATGCCAGGCTATCTGAACAGCATCCAAGGAACGGGGACAGCCGTCCCTCCACGAAGGTGTGCTCGCCGCTGCGGCAGGACCGCCCAAGTCCCAGGCCGTACCTTCGTAAGCAGTCTGTGAGTGTGGTGGTTCCTGAAACGTGGCTTTCCCCGTTCACCACACTGCCATCGCTCCCGGGGCTCAGCGGCCAGAATGGAGTCGAAGAGCCGGGCAAGTCTAGACTGATGTCCCAGAACGGGTCTATGGTCGTGGAAACGCCACTGGAAAATGGAGCACAGGGAGGAGAGAAAGGCACAAGGAAGTTTAGTATTAAATATGAGCGTACCACGAAAAAAGCAACACATCTGTGAAATATGGGAAGGATCTAATTCCCGTCGGTGACGCGGAACGGCTATAATTTTACATCACCTCTAGAGGACGCTCAAGTTGCAAAAGCAGCCTATTCATGCAGCCAATTTTCAACTAGAGATTTATTAAAATACATAAAAAGGAAGACCAAAGATTGGGGGAATTTATTGAGCAGAGGCCATAAATCTGCCACAGTCTTCTCCTAATGGAATCGAGTGATTTAAGGGCAACTGGGGGTTGTTTGGAGATAGAAGGCATGAACATAGTTAAGAGACACCTGTTTCAATCAATGCAACCTTGCATTCACTGACAACAGATACAATAGCAGCCCTTAGTTCAAGGAACACATCTAAAGCATCCCAGTTATAAAGCAATTCCTTCTGAACACAGTGAACTCCAACAGCAGTTTAAGTATTAAAGACCAAAACCTATTTTCAAGGAATAAACATTTACAAGGTAAACACAGACACACACACGAAATCATGACTGAATTTGGAGGCATACAGTTTTAGAGAATCAAATCGAAGACCATTATTATGTTCACTAATTTTTCACCATGAGACGGGATGGATTATAAAATTATATCTTTAAATGGAGGGCAGACAGAAACGTATACGATATAGGATGTTTAGCTTGCCATACTTCTGAATTGTTGCTTTCTCTCTTCAAGACCACTTATGGACAGGCATCCAAATTGGGGTAGAATATGTTCGGAAAGAGATGCTGCCCCTCCTGCCCCCCACACTTACTTAAAATTTAAGTTGCTTTTCATTTTTTTGCTCTAGAACTTTCCCCAGGGGTGACAGTTCCATGGAGAAAATCACTCCCTATCCCTCGTACCATCCCCTTTCCCACCCAATCCCTGTCCTTTTCCCAGGGCAGCCCCTCAACCATTCATTCCCATCTAACCCCTCCCTACCTCTGATGTCATGCCCTCCTCCCATCCCCAACCACCTCAGCCAAGTGCGCCCTGTGGAAACTTTACACACCTTCCCCTCAATCCTTAATTCCAGTGACCTCCTGCTCCAATCCACTGCTCTGGCTTACCAACTTGGACACATTCATTCATTCAATCGTATTTATTGAGCGCTTACTGTGTGCTGAGCACTGTACTAAGCGCTTGGGAAGTACAAGTTGGCAACGTGTATGCTTGAGCTCATCATCTCTAGTCACCGTACTATCTCTACCCTCACCAACTCTGAAATCCCTCTCTATCGGACCTCAACCTCCTCACCTGCCTTCTCTCCAAAGCATCCACTCCCTGGAAATCTGTCCTGTCAACTCCCAGAAACCTCTGATCTTCTGACCCCCGCCAATTCTTTAAAGTCATCATGTCCCATTTGGTCTCCATATTCAAACTACATTCTCTTAATGCACATATTGATGCTAATAATAATAATTGGGTAGTGCTCACTATGTGCCAAATACTGTACTAAGCACCAGGGTAGATACGAGAGAAGCAGCGTGGCACAGTGGAAAGAGCCCGGGTTTAGGAGTCAGAGGTCATGGGTTCTAATCCCAGCTCCGCCACTTGTCAGCTGTGTGACTTCGGGCAAGTCACTTCCTTCTCTGTGCCTCAGTTACCTCATCTGCCAAATGGGGATTAAGATTGTGAGCCCCACGTGGGACAACCTGATAATAATAATGATAATAATAATAATAATGGCATTTTTAATGACATTTATTAAGCGCTTCCTATGTGCAAAGCACTGTACTTGTTAAGCACTTACTATGTGCAAAGCACTGTTCTAAGCACTGGGGAGGATACATGGTGATCAGGTTGTCCCTCGTATCCCCCTGATGACCTTGTATCCCCCCCAGAGCTTAGAGCAGTGCTTGGCATTCATTCATTCATCCATTCAATCGTATTTATGAGCGCTTACTGTGTGCAGAGTACTGTACTAAGCGCTTGGGAAGTACAAGTTGGCAACATATAGAGACGGTCCCCTGTCACACAGTAAGCACTTAACAAATACCATCATCACTGTTATTATTACAAGATCATCAGCCCACATGAGGCCCACAGTCCAAATGGGAGGGAGAACAGGATGGAATCCCCATTTTGCAGGTGAGGGAACTGACGCATGGAGAATTTAAGTGACTTACCCAAGGACACAAAGAAGTGGTGGACTCAGCATTAGCACCCAGGTCCTCTGATTCCTGGGCCCATGCTCTTTTCACTGGTCAATCAATCAGTGGTATTTATTGAATGCTTACTATGTGCAGAGCACTGTACTAAGCCCTTGGTTCCACTTAGAAAGGCCACTGAAAGGCAAATGGCTCAAATTCCACCAGGCCCTAAGAGAGGCATCCGCTCCTGGCTGGTGCCCCTGGGTTGCAAGTCATCCCCTGTTCGGAGAAGCAGCGTGGCTCAGGGGAAAGAGCCCGGGCTTTGGAGTCAGAGGTCATGGGTTCAAATCCCGGCTCCGCCAACTGTCAGCTGTGTGACTTTGGGCAAGTCACTTCACTTCTCTGTGCCTCAGTTACCTCATCTGGAAAATGGGGATTAAAACTGTGAGCCCCATGTGGGACAACCTGATTACCTTGTATCTACCCCAGCGCTTGGAACAGTGCTTTGCACAGAGTAAGCGCTTAACCAATGTCATTATCATCATCATCATCACTAGGCCACGCTGATTCTTGTGCCTTTAACTCCACTCCTCCACTGTCCTTTTGCCAGTCTCATACCATTAATCCGCAACCTCTGTCTCCTCCACAGTACACTTCCTCCTCTTCTGTGCTCGAGATGCAGAGCACTGCTGGCGGAAATCGACACCAGGCTGACCTCGTCCATCCTAAATTCATCTCACCTGCTTAAATTCTGCTCTCTCCTTTATCCGGCAATAACAGTTCTCTATCCTTATTGATTCTACGACCACTGTCTGCGCCACCTGTTTCAGACTTTTAACTCCCTCCTCAAACCCTCTGTTTCCCCACCACCCTACCTCTTTCTCCTATTAACCAAGCCACATACTTTTATAGAACCAAAATACTTGCCCCTTCTGCCTTCCCTTCCTGATGGCCATCTTCAACCGGTCACCTTACAATGACTTCTTCCCCACTGCTTTCCAACTTGCTCATGTCTCCTATTCTAAAAAAAATCCTTCCTTGACCTTGCAACTCCCTCCAGTTACTGCTCTAACTCCCTACCATTCCTCTCGACACCCTCTCCGACCCCTTCCAATCTAATTGCCGTCCCCTTCGTGCCACAGAAATTACCCTCTCTAAGATAACCAATGACCTCCTTCTTTCTTCTACTCCATCCTAACCTTCTCAATCTCTCGGATGCCTTTGGCACCGTGGACCACCTCCTTCTCCTTGAAACATTATCTAAGCTTGGCTTCAGGGAAACTGTCCTTATCTGATTCTCCTATTTCTCAATTTCTTTTGCAGGCTCTTCTGCCTCCCAATGTCTAACGCTGGAGAGTTGCTCAAGGCTCAGTTCTGGGTCTCCTATTCTCTATCTTCATCGATTCCTTTGGAGAACTCATTCACTTCCATGGCTTCGACTACCATCTCTACACAGACGACTCCCAAGTCTACCTCTACCGCCAACCCCTCTCCTTCTCCGCAGACGTGCATTTCTTCCAGCTTTCAGGACATCTCTATCTGGATGTCCTGCCGACACTTCAAACTGACCACGTCCAAAACAGAACTCCTCATTTCCCGCCCAAATCCTGTCCTCCCCATGTCTTTCCCATCACTGTAGACAACACCACTATCCTTCCTATCTCACAAGCCCTTAACCTAGGCATTATCCTCAACTTATCACTCTCCTTCAAGTCACGTATTCAATCTGTCACCGAATTCTGTCAGGTCTACTTTCACAATCTCACTGAAATCCACCATTTCCTCTCCATCCAAACTGGTACCAGGCTGATCCAAGCACTTATATCCCACCTTGAGTACAGCACTAGCCTCCTCACTGACCTCCCTGCATCTCCCCACTCCAGTCCATACTTCACTATGCTGCCTGGATCATTTTTCTAAAAAAAAAGTACCATCCACATCTCTCCACTCTTTGAGAACCTCAAGTGGTTGTCCACCCATCTCTGCAAAAACCAGAAACTCCTTCATTGGCTTTAAAGCACTCAAGCACCGTGCCCTCTCCCACCTTGCCTCCCTGATTTCCTGCAACAATCCAGGCCAACCTACTCAATGTCTATCTCATCGCTGATCTCTTGCCCACGTCCTCCCTATTTTTTAATTTATTTTTATGACATTTGTTAAATGCCTACTATAATAATAATAATGATGGCATTTATTAAGCACTTACTACGTGCAAAGCACTGTTCTAAGCGCTGGGGGGGTTACAAGGTGACCAGGCACTGTTCTAGCCGCTGGAGTAGATACAAAGTAATCACATTGGCCAGAGTCCGTGTCCCACCTGGGGCTCACAGTCTTAATCCCCACTTGACAAATGAGGTAACTGAGGCACAGAGAAGTGAACTGACTTGTTCAAGGTCATACAGCAGACAAGGGGCAGAGCGGGGATTAAAACCCAAGTCTTTCTAACTCTCAAGTCTGGTCCAGGCTCTATCTGCTAGACCATGCTGCTTCTCAACATGGCCTGGAACCCTCTCTCACTTCATATCCAACAGATCACCATTCTCCCCATTTTTAAAGCTTTCCTTATTAAAAAATCACATTTCCTTCAAGAGGTCTTCCGCAAATGAAGCCCTCTTTACCCCTACTCCAGCAGCGTGGCTCAGTGGAGAGAGCCCGGGTTTTGGAGTCAGAGGTCATGGGTTCAAATCCAGGCCCTGCCAATTGTCAGCTGTGTGACTTTGGGCAAGTCACTTCACTTCTCTGAGCCTCAGTTACCTCATCTGTAAAATGGGGATTAAGACTGTGAACCCCTGGGGGGACAACCTGATCACCTTGTAACCTCCCCAGCGCTTAGAACAGTGCTCTGCACATAGTAAGTGCTTAATAAATGCCATCATTATTATTATTATTCCGTCTCCCTTTTATTTTGACTATGCACTTGATATTCACCCAACCTTCTGCTCCACAGCACTTATGTACAGATCCATACTTTAATGATTTTACAGATCCATAATTTATTGATTTGAATGTCTATCTCCCCCTCTACATTTTAAGAGCCTTGTGGATAATGAATGGGTCTACCAACTCCATTGTACTTTAGTCCCCACAAGCACTTAGTACAGTGATTGTGGTTCATGTTGGTGTCAGAAATATAGAATGGAAAAATAGGGAGGCTGAGGGAGTCAAATTTAAGATGCTATGGAAAAGACTGAAATCCAGCATTCCCAAGGAAGCGGTCTCCGAAATGCAGGCATAGATTTAGACTCAGTGTAGGCTTGCTATCAGCTCTGAGAAGAGGGTTTGCTATTAGCTCTATTATCCTTTTACTCTTCATCAATCAATGGTATTGACAAGCAGCGTGGCTCAGTGAAAACAGTACGGGCTTTGGAGTCAGAGGTCATGGGTTCAAACCCCGGCTCCGCCCATGGTCAGCTGTGTGACTTTGGGAAAGTCACTTAACTTCTCTGTGCTTCAGTTCCCTCATCTGTAAAATGGGGATTAAGACTGTGAGCCCCACGTGGGACAACCTGATCACCTTGTATCCCCCCCAGCGCTTAGAACAGTGCTTTGCACATAGTAGCGCTTAACAAATACCATCATTATTACCATTATTATTATTGTTATTATTACTTGAGCATTTGCTGGGTGCAGAGTACTGTACTGAATGCTTGGGAGAGTACAACATAACAGAGATATATTCTATATTATACTCTTCTATCTACTGTATGTTCACAAGTCTTTCCATTTTACTTCTACTTTATTCCCAAGCACTTGACACAATTCTCTGCGTACTGTAGGTGCTCGGCAAATGCCAATGATGATGATGATGAACTGGAGGAGTTTTTGGGGACAAGAATAACTTGTCTGAGAAAAGCAAGCTCTATCTGAAATAAAACGGCCCTGGACTATTAGCACCGAAAATGAAAAACAGAGCAGCACTCGTTACACTAGGGGGAAAGCCACCGCATGAAGAAAAACCCAAATCACAGATTCTCCAGTACAGTGAGATACAGTAGTGATCTCAACTTGATAAAACTTTATAGTCTTACTGGAGAGGGAAGATATTAGACCGAAGACATCGGACCAATGGAAGAACATTTCATTATAGAAGCAGTGTGGCTTAGTGGAAAGAGCTCGGGCTTGGGAGTCAGAGGTCATGGGTTCTAATCCCGGATCCACCACTTGTCTGCTGTGTGACCTTGGGCAAGTCACTTAACTTCTCTGGACCTCAGTTTCCTCATCTCTAAAATGGGGATTAAGACCGTGAGCTCCACGTGGTACAACTTGATTACCTTGTATCTACCCCAGGGCTTAGAACAGTGCTTGGCACATAGTAACAGCATAACAAATACCATCATTATTATTTAGAAAAAGGAACTTTGCAAACATGTAGTCCTGAGGAAAATGCTGAAAGGCACAGGTAAAGACACAGGTGAACTACTAGATTATGTTTTGTAGCAGGCAGGGGATCAGACTGTCTTGACCACAAAGGAAGCTTTGGCACTAACTTTAGAGAAGCAGTGTGGCTTAAGAGGAAAAAACACAGGCCTGAGATTCCTGGCTCCACCACTTAGTCAATGGCATTTATTGAGCTCTTACTATGCGCAGAACACTGTACTACGTGCTTGGAAGAGGACAATACAACAGAATCAGCAGACATATTCCCTGCCCACAACGAGCTTACAGTTTAAAGGGGGAGACAGACATTAAAATTAACAAGTGATTTCTAATATACAATTTAAAGTAATGTACGTTTGTGCTGTCTAACGCCCAAAGGTGACAGAATGAAGTGTCTAGATGATGCAGAAGGGAGAGTGAGCCGGGGAAAAGAGGGCTTAGTCACGGAAGGCCTCTTTGAGGAGCTGTGGCCTTAATAATGCTTTGAAGATGGAGACCGGTGCTCTTGTCTGGTGTATATGGAGGGGGAGGCTGCGGGAAAGGAGTCGGCAGCGAGATGGGGCACAGTGGGTAAGCTGGTGCTTGTATGCTGTGTGACTTTGGGCAAGCCACTCAACTTCTCTGTGCTTCAGTTCCCTCATCTGCAAAATAGGGATTCAATCCCTGTTCTCCCTTCTCACTGTGAACCCCACGTTCGACCTGATTATCTTGCATCTACCCCAGCACTTAGTACAGTGCTTGGCACATAGTAAGCACTTAGTGGAAAGAGCCTGGGCTTGGGAGTCAGAGGTCATGGGTTCTAATCCCAAATCCACCACTTGTCTGCTGTGTGACCTTGGACAAGTCACTTAACGGGAAGCAGCGTGGCTTGGTACAAAGAGCCCGGGCTTTGGAGTCAGCGTTCATGAGTTCAAATCCCGGCTCCTCCAATTGTCAGCTGTGTGACTTTGGGCAAGTCACTTCACTTCTCTGTGCCTCAGTTACCTCATCTGTAAAATGGGGATTAAGACTGTGAGCCCCCTGTGGGAAAACCTGATCACCTTGTAACCTCCCCAGTGCTTAGAACAGTGCTTTGCACATAGTAAATGCTTAATAAGTGCCATCATTATTATTATTAACTTCTCTGGGCCTCAGTTTCCTCATCTGTAAAAGGGGGATTAAGACCGTGAGCTCCACATGGTACAACTTGATTACCTTGTATCTATCCCAGGGCTTAGAACAGGGCTTGGCACATAGTAAGCACTTAACAAATCCCACAGTTATTATTATTATTATTGGTACTGATAAACCACCAGACCTGAAAGGTATTTGCCCCATGAGTTTTGAAAGTACTCTGAGGGGAGGATGGGAAAGAGTGTCCCCAGATATTTAGGAAAAATATTCCCCAGGAATTTTTGGGTTCCTATTCTGTCCCTTGAAGGCGAAAACAATTTTCTGAAATCCTACAGAATGAGGAGTGAGGAAAACGGGGATTCTGAGCTCCTTAGCTATAGCTATGTACCTTAGTATTTTCATTAATCTCACACTTTCTGTCTTCGGAGATTGTTTTCAGAATCTGGCATTTCCACTTAATCACGGTGAAAGCTGACAAGATGGCAATCCCGATCTCTGCTACTTCATGCGGCTTCCGTGTGCCTCATTTGGAAACCCCACCCTGCTATTGCCTCTTCCCTTGAGGATGTCTCTTTAATTTTTTCTTATTTGTACGGTCAGGAATTGGTATGACAAAATAGTTGAGGAAACAGGAGAATAGTCAACAGTCTAGTTTCAGGAGAAATACAGCTAGCTAGGTCAACTACAACAGAATGTCCTAGCAGACAAGCCACGGAATGCGGCCTGGTGATGGTAAGCCCTTGGGGGAACTCTTCTGTCCTGAGGGTTGCTCAAACAAAGAGGAAGGATTTTCTATGCTTTCCCAGAGCTAGTTCCAAGCAATACAGGTGATCCAAAATAGCCCTCTTGCACTCTGCCCCTGGACTGTACTAAATCTGTAATCATTTTTAGTCATGTGACTGTTTAACGGTCTCTATTGCTTCCCATCTAAAAGGTGTTGCTAATGCTCCCTTCTCAAGGCCAATAAATCTTCAGCTCATAAATTACTAAAACAAGCAAAATGTTCCTAGGGCCAGTAAAGCATCAATCTCTAACATTAACTTCAAAAATTCACTAAGTTGTAATAATTTTTTTGGCAGAGATGTAGGCGAGACCATCCAATGAACGAATGACCTCGAAGTCAATCACGTTTAGGTGACAAAGAATTAAATCTCCACTCCCCCGCTCCCACCCTGGTCAATCTTATTGGAATCATTTTGGATGCTGCAAGAGAGGAAAGAAAACCTCAGACAACAGCAGTTCATCCTGCTGAGACACAGCATGGCCTAATGGATACAGCACAAGCCTGGAAGTTAGAAGGACCTGGGTTCTAATCCTGGCTCTGCCACGTCTGCTGTCACTTAACTTCTCTGTGCCTGTTACCTCATCTGTAAAATGGGGACCAAGACTGTGAGCCCCTTGTGGGACAAGGACTGTGTTGGGGAAGCAGCGTGGCTCATTGGAAAGAGCCTGGGCTTTGAAGTCAGAGGTCATGGGTTCAAATCCCAGCCACGCTACTTGTCAGCTGTGTGACTTTGGGTAAGTCACTTAACTTCTCTGTGCCTCTGTGAGCCCCATGTGGGACAGCCTGATCACCTTGTAAACTCCCCAGCGCTTAGAACAGTGCTTTCTAAGCATAGTAAGTGCTTAATAAATGCCATCATCATTATTATTACCTACCCCAGAACTTAGTACACTGCTTGGCTCATTGTACGTCTTTAAGTCAAAAAAACCTCCCCCAACCCCCTCAAAAAAACCTCATTGGAAGACTAGGTTCATTGACACGGCATTATACTTACTGGCAGACTTGACAGGTAACATCAGACTGCAGTCCACCTGTAAAGATTTGGTCTATGATGCAGTTACAGTGGTTGGGGTTGTTGGCCTTTTTCCCATTATCGTCACCTAGGGGGAAAAAAAGCAAAAAATGAAGACGAAGGAACATTAAACAATCAAGCTTCCTTTAGGAGGATCTGCAACTTACATCTTCATGAACACAAATTCAGAAATGAATGCTCTCAGTTTTGAGCAAAAACTGATTATCTACGTGATAGGGGAAAGAGGGAAAAAACAAAACCCAGGAGGAAGAGAAAGGGGCTAAGTCCAAAATAGGAAGCTCATATTTAATTTCCATTTCACTAAGTAAAAGACATCAAGAAAAAACCAAAAGGGCAATTTGACCTTCACGACACATCAGAGAGCCTGGATCTCCAATTAGCTTCCTTTTCCCATTCTACCAAGTCTGGAGCCAGGATATTACTTTTAATTTCTCCGGCCCCAAGTGGTTAGAAGAAAAAGCTACCCTTCCCCTTCAGCTGGGTAGCAACATAAACTGGTATCTGTCGAGAGCCTTTTACATGATGAGCATTTCGTGAGATGTTTAGAGAATTCACCGGGGTTTAAAACACAGCCTCAGCCTATGAGGGGCTTACGGGCTAATGGAGAGACAAACATAAAGGGACTCATAAACAATTAAAAGTAGGTGAGCAAGATGAAAAGAATAAGTACAAGCAGAGAAACCAAGTGAATATATAAAAAAATGATGCATAAAAGCTAAGGTGGCTGTTGTGGGGGAAAATGAGGCAAAAATGAGGCTCAAAAGCTCAAGATATCGGAAGTTTACGAGGCCACACTAGAAAGTGTTCTGAATGACATTCCAGACATTCCATGAATGAATGACATTCCAACGATAGTCATGTTTCAACTAGTGACACTTTAGCCACATCATCTCATGCTTCCTTGAGTTGAAAGTGAATCGGCTGCATCATCTGATGCCCCGCCAGTACTGGCTGAGATTTCTATGCTGTTATGCATCTGCCCCATCATCTCATGCTTCCTTGAGTTGAAAGTGAATCGGCTGCGTCATTTGATGCCCCGCCAGTACTGGCTGAGATTTCTACGCTGTTATGCATCTGCCCCATACTATTTCTTTCCGTTTTTTCCCCCATAAGAATTATACATTCCAGACTCCCATCCTGGTCATCAAATGAAACCGTTACTTTGGTACGCAGTGCAGCTTATTGGGCCATGGATAGCACCTGCTATTGATTTTATTACTGGGAACATGCTACCAAGAAAAAATACAAAATATTCAGCAACATAAGTGTGTCTCTAGGGAGAATAAAATTTAAAGGGGTGACCATTAACAAATAAACCTAGACTCTCCAAAGGTGATGAACACAAACATTTTGATGTCCAAGAGCACTCTGTCCTAGACAAAGTGACCATCCTGGGTAGGGACCGTCTCTATATGTTGCCAACTTGTACTTCCCAAGCGCTTAGTACAGTGCTCTGCACACAGTAAGCGCTCAATAAATATGATTGAATGAATGAATGAATCCTGAGGAACTGGACTGGCACAACTGAGTACATCTTGACTGACTATACGCTCGCTCTAGACTGTAAGCTCCTTGCAGGCAGGGAACGTGTCTACCAATTCTGTTGTACTATACTCTCCCAAACATTTACTATGGTGTTCTGCATACGGTAAGTGTTCATTGATGATGAAGGAGCTTCAGTGGCTAAGTTATAGAGCATCTTTTTCCTCCCCTGACACATTTAAACTGGAATTTACCCAGTGTAACAGGAAATAAACGCAGAGGTTGCAAGAAATTGTTTACATTTTTTCAACAAATATTTTCAACTAAGACTGTACAAAAATTTTTGATGGGCATTATTAACACAGTTAAGTTTTCTTGGCACTGCCATTAAATGCCTGGATTAAAAACAAAAAAACCTTTTAATTTAAAAAGGGAACCTAAGGCATTTACAAAATTGCTTTACTTTTAGACTGAGAAGAATGAAACCATCTCCAGACATGCTATGTTTCACTGAAAAATTAAGTTCCGGCTGCCTAAACACATTTTCTTTCATTTGTTTCTTACAGCGAACCTTGGGTTTGTCTATATTTCTTCAATTTCATTTTCTAAAACCAAAGATTTTTCATAGTGGCCTAGTGGATAGAGAAGGGGCCTGGGAGTAAGAAGGACATAGGCTCTAACTCTGGCTCTGTCACTTGTCTGCTGTGTGACCTTGGGCAAGTTACTTCACTTCTCTGGGCCTCAGTTACTTAATTTGTAAAACAGGATTGAGGTTGTGAGCCCTACGTGGGACAGGGACTGTGTCCAACCCGATTTGCTTGTATCCACCCCAGTGCTTAGTACAGTGCCTGGCACACAGTAAATGCTTAACAAATATTACAATTATTATTATTATTATTATTAATAATAATGGTATTGCTAATTAGCCAATTTATTCATGGATAAATTTTATCTGAATTGCGTTGCAATAGAATTCAGGAATATTTCTGATATCCCAAATCTGGGGTTACTATGCCCAAACAACAGATTGGAACAAGGCACAATTAAGAGCTTTTAAAGTTGAAAGATACTAATAATCTGGCCGTTCAATAAAGTGACTTGGTACAAAGGGCCATCTTGTTCCAAAGGTCACCCACTGCATAGGGAACAAGTTGGGGAAGTTCAGCCTGCCTAATAAGGGCTTAACCTCAGACAAGATGGGGTAGCAAGCAACCCACGTAACAAGCTAAGCTAAATCCTAGGCTCAATCAATTCAGATACAAGATATGGAAGAGATTTGCTCTGAAATATGCATCTTTTGTTTTATGCAAAAAAAAACCCCCAAAAAGGTACAAGTTGAGCTACTGGCTAGATTTTTGTTTCACTGCTCTCTCTTTTTGTTTCATTCATTCAATCGTATTTATTGAGTGCTTACTGTGCACAGAGCACTGTACTAATCGCTTGGGAAGACAAGTCGGCAACATATAGAGAAGGTCCCTACCCAACAACGGGCTCACAGTCTAGAAGGACTGTCACAGCAGATGCTGTGGGCCTAGAAAAAAAGCACCAGCTTTGTCTCCAAGTCAAACTTGGGGTACTTATCATCCATACTAGATGTGTAAGATTAAGACATGGGAAAAGTGATTTAGGAGAAAGGCTTCAAGGCTGCTGGCACTGCTTAGTATCCATCTAAACCTGGACCGGGCTTTCATGGGGCACGAGTTCCCAGATGGACCATGGAAAACCTGACCAAATGATTTGGGAAGCAAACCAGGGCCTTACGACATAGCTTCAATTTTGGGCAACTTCTTTGGCCTCGGTGTCTGTGAAAGTGGGAAGGGAGAGAAGTGAGGGATAACAATTCTCTGGCATGCTGGAATGATCTAACTGCTAGTCTGTGTTCTCTGCCTTATCCACCGGGACATGGAAGGTTTTCGAGAGAGTCTTAGTACTTGTCCTCTAAGGACGTGGGTGTGTGTGGGGGTGGGATGAAGTGAGAAAGGGATTGGAGAAGTCAGTGCAGCAGAACAATTCAGCTGGGACCATCCTAATTTGGGGACATTCGTAGATTTTTCTACAGAAGAGGCAACAGTAAACCAGTTCCACATTTTTACTGAGAAAACTCTATGGATACATTATCAGTATGGTTGCAGATAGAAGTGGGGTGTTCTGGGAGAGATTTGTCCACGGAGTCGCCATGGGTCGGAGACGACTTGACAGCATAAGACAAGTAGGTTTTTCTAAAGTTGCCCTGGAAAGCCTAAAACAATCCAGACTTTTCTGTCTATACATTAGGGCTTCTGGTCAGCCTAACTGTAATTATTTCATAAACAAAATATAGCAAAAAATAATTGCAACCAGCAACAAACTGCAGTGGAAATTGCAACGGATGATCTCAAAATATTGAGTTAGGAACTCTTAAGGTTTAATAATAATAATAATAATAATAATAATAGTATTTGTTAAGCACTTACTATGTGACAAGCACTGTTCTGAGCGCTAGGAGGGATACAAGGTAATCAGGTTGTCCCACGTGGGGCTCACAGTCCCAGATGAGGTAACTGAGGCCCAGGGAAGTTAAGTGACTTGCCCAAAGTCACACAGCTGACAAGTGGAGGAGCTGGGATTAGAGCCCATGACCTCAATTTATTATAAGTAACATCACAATGCCCCCAAACCTAATCCTGCCCAGAATCTGCCTAGCCCTGCAGCATCCGTGTTTTTGGTCCATATTCATACAAAGCCAGAAGTAGTTCAAAGCAGCCAAATTAAACATTTCAGTAGGCTGCAAAGATTTGTAATTCCAGCCGTCCACTGGAATAAACTGCAGATATGCTAAAAGCTGCACAAGCATCTTACTCACATTGTAGGTCCCTCTCACAAAGGCCTAAAGTGCAGTGGAGGGAAGAAATGGTGAGGGAGGGAAGTGGAGGGTGAAGAGGAGGGAAGGAAGAGGGTAATGGTGGCATCTGAATCAATTTCTAAGGTGACCAAGGTTGGCTCCTTGCCAGCCTGAACTGGTGCCATGGAGCCTGCCTGGACTGGTATCAGGCTCTCAATGAAATTTAGGTGGGTTTAAATATTCCCCTTTGGTCCTCAAGAGCCCTCCACTCCTATTTCCGGAATTTGGGGGGCGGTGGTGGGGGGCACTGCTTACTCAGGTAGTAGTGCCTGAAACCCTCAACCTAGAAGACAAAAATAAAATTGTCAACTCTGTGGTACTTTCAGTGATAATATATGGATCCCAAAGCTGGACAGTGAAGAAACAGGATAGAAAGAAATCGACTATTTTGAAATGTGGTGTTGGAGAAGGCTTTTGCGAATGCCACGGACTGCCCGAAAGACAAACAAATAGAGTTTAGAGCAAATTAAACCAAAGTAGTCTTTGGAAGGCCAAATGACTCGATTTAGATCAGCATATTTTGGACACTTAATTAGGAGGACTAATTTTCTGGAGAAGACACTAATGCTAGGAAAAGTCCAGGGAAAATGTGGAGGAGGCAGACCATCAGCTAGATGGATAGAGACCATAACAACGATAACGGAAGAACCGTTAGAAAGATTGTGGATTCTGGCAGAGGACAGGACGTTCTGGAGAAAGTATATCCATGGAGTCGCTATGAATCGGAAATGACTCGGTGGCACCTAATAATAATAATAAAGTGAAAACAGAGTTTTAATTAGCAGCTAAAAGATAGCCATTCAGCGGTGAATGGGTGCCTCTGTTACCTATACATCTTGATTAATGGAAATGAACGTTTTGGATGCAAATTTAACTTAGTCCCAGTTCAGGATGGACTATCATGATTAATGGGAAAATGAGTTGTCTCTTCTTTGTACACGAAACTCAGTGTTCATGATTTTCTCTTCCTAGATTGTCCTTAATGCCTGGAGAGGTGTAAAACCTGCTGCTCCTAAAGTGTGGGGTGAGGTGTGGAGTAGGGAAGGGGAAGAGGGGAAGAAGAGAGGGAGTGGGAACATCTGACCCTCTGCTGGGGAAGTAGAAATTTGGCAAAACCCCAAATGTTTGGTAAGACTTTTCATCACTCTTTACCATCCCTCATAAATTTGATTTAAAACAAATTCTGTGCATTCCATATTTATGGAATAAAGAATGCTGTCTTAACCGATATCCAAAATGTTTTTGGAACCTTTTATGAGTCCTTTCCCTTGGAATTAAGAAATTGTTTCTTTGCCAGCACTAAATAAGCTTGTAAACTGGAATGACTCCAGTTCAGTTCTATTCAGACCTCATAAAACTTACATCTGTTTTAAACTTGGCAGGACGTGTTCTCCTAACCCCAACCTGAATGCCTCTTGGCAGTAAGAAAGTCTTTCAGTTCGCCTTTAAAATGACAACGTGACAGTGAAATTTATGGATTTATATTACTGCCAATAGGAAAAGCTCTCAAAAGGTTTCTTAAGTTCTATTTGCAGTTCACTGGTAACATTTTGATTTCAATCCTCTCCATCTACCCCGAGTCCTCTGAAGATGAGACAACGGTTTTTATGAGTTTATCAGGCCTTCCTTACACTGCTGTGGAATGGCTGAAGGTAGCCATTTATTAACCTAAGGGAATGAAAATGTCCCCTTTTCAATTATACACTCGCATATGTTCATTGAGGAGGGAATCTCAAAAGAAAACACTGCACACTTTTTCCACTGAAAAATACATGGACACTACCCATTCTCATCACTTCCCACTACAACAGGTTAGAGGTGAAGGAAACAGTCTTCTATACATTGACAATAGTCAACCTACAACTGAAACAGAGAAAACTAGAAAATTAGTGACATGTACGGCTTTAGGTTAGGTCATTCGGTACTGCATTTGACATTTTCATCCCCTCCCTACTGATTGACAATTTCTTTTAGAGTTTCTGGGTCTTGGGTTCTAATTCCGGCTCTGCCACATTTCTACTGTGTAAGCTGAGGCGAGTCACTTCACTTCTTGGTGCCTCAGTTACCTCATCTGCAAAATGGGGATTAAGACTGTGAACCCCACATGGGACAGGGACTGTGCCCGATCTGATTTGCTTGTATCCACCTCAGCGCTTAGTACGGTGCCTGACACATAGTAAGCGCTTAATACCATTATAGGTTGGTAATAATAATAACAATAATAATTTTGGTATTTGTTAAGCGCTTACTATATGCAAAGCACTGTTCTAAGCGCTGGGGAAGATACAAGGTGATCAGGTTGTCCCACGTGAGGCTCATAGTCTTCATCCCCATTTTCCAGATGAGGCAACTGAGGCAAAGAGAAGTTAGGTGACTTGCCCAAAGTCACACAGCTGACAAGAGGCGGAGCTGGGATTAGAACCCATGACCTATGACTCCTAAACCCGGGCTCTTTCCACTGAGCCACGCTGCTTCTCTAATAATAATGATGGCATTTATTAAGTGCTTACTATGTGCAAAGCACTGTTCTAAGCACTGGGGAGGTTACAAGGTGATCAAGTTGTCCCACGGGGGCTCACAGTCTTCATCCCCATTTTACAGATGAGGTAACTGATGCCCAGAGAAGTTAAGTGACCTGCCCAAAGTCACACAGCTGACAATTGGCAGAGCAGGGATTTGAACCCATGACCTCTGACTCCAAAGCCCATGCTCTTTCCACTGAGCCACGAGTGTTTACTAATTTGTTAGAGATATTGGCCACATTGCCGAGGTTTCTGAGTACTTTGGGGTTGGGGCCAATACTTTTTATTAGGAACCCCCCTGCCCCAATTTTGTATGAATGCGTTGTGGGTAGGGATTGTCTCTCTTTATTGCTGTATTGTACTCTCCAAGCACTTAGTACAGTGCTCTGCACACAGTAAGAACTACTATTAAGCAGGCCTTAGGGGGAAAATTTTTTTACCATTAAATAGCTTGGATTTTGAGTGAATTGGAGACCTCATTGGCCCAATTTTAGAACTGAATGGTATTGAGAATAATTTTTTATAAGAAAAAGTTAATTAAATGAGTTTGGTGCTTTCAACTAAAAAAAGTAGATGCTGAGTTTAGATAAACTTAAAATGGCTATTATAAAGTGGGTGAGTCTTCAAGATGCCCTTTTAATCCTCTCCTAAAAACCCGGATTATTCTGGTCACAATGGTATTTGAGGTAGGAACACAAACTGGGACACAACTCCACAGTAGTGGCAAACCTGATGCCAAATTACAAACCCACGACACTGTATAATAATAACAATAATAATAATGGCATTTGTTAAGCGCTTACTAGGTGCAAAGAACTGTTCTAAGCGCTGGGGAAGATATAAGGTGATCAGGTTATCCCATGTGAGGCTCACAGTCTTAATTCCCATTTTACAGATGAGGTAACTGAGGCCCAGAGAAGTTAAGTGCATACAGTCTTCTAGGGCAGCTTTGGGTGGTTTGGGGGACCCACCCCAGGTGCCCCTGGAGAATCTGGTGGGGCTGATTCTGGGAATCTCTCATCCCAAAGGATTCCATGAGAGGAACCCATTTTGGTTCAGATTCCTTCATCCTTCCCAAGTCCACTGGAATTTTTTGGGAGCCCTGATCCCAGCAACTGGATTCAGCACCACCCCGTTCACCGTAGGGCATCAGGAACACATCCTCCAGACCCCACTTCAAATCTTGGGAGCAGAGCTGAGAAGCTTTCAAATCAAAATGGGTTTCAAGAGTGGCAGAGTGCTTGTCCACAGCTGGTTGGTTCTTAGCCAACCGGGAACTGTATCAATTAAGTAGAGTGGCAAAATAATGGCTTTGGGTCGCGCTGCTTTTGGGATACTTATTATACGAAAAATGGGGGAAAATTACATTTAAGAAATCCAGGTTATTCCATTTTTTGCTTCCTAGAAGTTATGTGTGGGGTGAAATGTTCTTTGCTGCTCTTCTGGATATTTATATTCTTGTAGCTGGGCAAGGAGAACTGCTATTTGCAAGGAAATTAAGAGTGAACTGGGAGACTTCCACATTCCAACTATTCAGGAACAGAACAGTTAGGGAGATGGAAAAGCTGAGCGATGTTTGCACTCAATTTATGAGCTGCCTTTAATGACCAACTTACAATTCTGGCCCTCTAAGTGGGTTGCTCGGCCAAATGCCCGGTTTTGCAGGCTTGGGGTAGTTCTGTCTTTATGATGCAAGTGAGAGCAATGGAAAGAAGTTACTACGGAGTCTGAAAACCAATTGAAAGTTTCAATTTCAGGTCTGAGATCCAGTGACAACCGTGATATGGAAATTGTTTTACCACACTTTCAGTTAATCGCATAAGGCCACACTGTACTGAGTAACTTTCTTCTGTTTTGACCAACTAGACTGACACTGCTAGCTTGTCCCGGTCAAACTACCTGGCTGAGAAAGATTATGCAAAATGAAAGCTAACCATACAACCAGGGCTTCTGGAGGCCTGTGACTGAAATTGAGGATTTTCATGCAGAACAGAGTGGAGCAATTGCTGCTTTGCTTTTTGCTTCCCTCCAAACCAATCCGGAGGAACAGCAAACGAAAAGAATCAAAGACATTGAAAATTTGGGCATATCTTTCTCAGGGTGGGGAAGGAAAGAGCTTAACTGAAACTTAGATTTTCTTCACAGTAGTACACTGCATTAGACGTTAAACCCAAACTATTACCATAACTTTCTATAGATAGTAGAATTTCTATTGTAAAATAAGCAAATAATTAATGGGAACAATCAGGGGTCATCCATTTTTCCCTAGGACCATGGACTCTCTTGGCCTTTCTTGCCAACCCATAATTGATAGTATGTTCCTTATACATCTACTTACTGCTATATGGAATACATATATTCATGAAATGCTAGGATGATCTACCCTTTAACTCCATTTCCTTCCAAAACAAAATAGGATTGTGCCGTTTTACGACTCTAAATAAAAAGACTGCCCCATTATAATTGTTTAAAAATACCACAACCACAACAAAATTTCCAGCTGTCATTTTAGGTACCACATCACCGTCGCATGACCGTAAAATGACATCAATTCCAGTCCACGGAATATACCAAGCTTCACACTCAGGCAAAGAAAATGTCAATTGCATATGCAAAGGAAGAACACTGGAACCCTCTTATGGGGAACAATATAAAACAGTCATAAAAAACCTTGTTCTTCAAAGAATGGACAGATCCTGAATTTGAGCAGTTATCCTGTGCCATGGTGGTAGTGAAAGTGATAGGTGGGGAGGTGGAGTTCCTGAAGAACTCTGTGTTTGGGAAGATTTGTGTTGGGGAACTCACCCTTTGTTTGACGCCACGTGAATGTGCATGACCGTTTCTTCTGACACCATATCGTGCTGTATCCAGACAGACACGTGTTGTTGGAAGAACATTCCCTAGTTCTAGGATTGCATTCTAGCCCAACGTATGGTGAAAACGTGTAGTATGGCAAAACTGACTGTATTTACAGTGTCAAGCCACACTGGCAAGAAAGAAACCACATAGTGAGCATTATCAGTACAGCCTACAAACGTAAGAATTTGACTTGCAAAAACTTTCTTGAAAGACTTCTTAGAATCCTAAAGTGGAACCCAATGGACTTTTAAAAATTGGATGATATTAATATGAATATTCACCTTCATGATCTCCCATTTATTCCCCACACAAATGGCTTTTTATCAGCTAGCCTTTCACTGCAGGGGCTTTCTAAACATCACCATCAGCATTAATTTCAGAATCTACTTGAGAAAGTCACACGAAAGCACTTTGAGGGGGGTCTGAGTTCACTTCTCACGGTAGTATGGTTTGCTTCTCAGAGAGTGGATTAATTCAGGGAGAGAATTAGCGCTTTGCTCACTGAGTCGGAAGGGTTTTGTTAAAGAGCTTAGATGGAATCACGATGTGAAGACTGTTTGATTTCATCTTTACAAATTACTGCCAAAGAATTCACTCCTCGTTTTCTCATCTCTGGGAGACTGATCACTTTTGCACTCCTCTGGCTGCTCAACAGAATCAGAGAGAGGACTGAGAGGGTTGCCTGGAGGCCACGTGGTAGTGGTGGGGACGGGACGGGAGGGGGTTCTGCGGGGACCAAAGTTTCTAAGCCCCGGCTCGGACCAAGTCCCAACTCGCTCCCAGGTGGGATGAAGGAAGACCAACGGGGTCTCGTGACAAGTGTCGCACACGAGTGTCAACCCCGGGGGCCTCGACACTTCTCCGTCCCAGCTTCTCAGCCAACAAACTGCGTCCGACAGACAGGCCCCAGCAGACCCCGAGGTCTGACTCGAGCCGGTTCCGGTCTCCCATCTGCGCCGCCATCTCCCTGCCTCCGGGCGGGCTTCGCCTGAATTGCTTCCGAGCCGCAAGTGTCCAATGAAATCAGCAGTTTGATGATTTGATGGATTCTAACACACACGGATTCAATCTCTATGAAATGAGGCTCTGCCATCTGAAGTGGCCGAAGGTGCCACCACACTGCCCAGCCACGGAGACTCTTGAGCAAAGGAGGAAGGTGGATGATGGCATATTCTTGCATTGTGACATTGCACTGATGGCCTCTTTTCGAAAACAAAAATCTTGTCCTTGTCTAATAGGTTAAATGGCTTACCCCTAGAATGATTTGTCCATTGTTGTTACACGCACTCTACATTCACGCTTTGTACTCTCCGGGGCTACGTAAAGGTCTTCCTTTCATCTCAACTAGTAATGACGATGATGGCATTTATTATTAAGTGCTTACTATGTGCAAAGCACTGTTCTAAGCGTTGGGGAGGTTACAAGGTGATCGGGTTGTCCCACAGGGGGCTCACAGTCTTAATCCCCATTTTACAGATTAGGGAACTGAGGCACAGAGAAGTTAAGTGACTTGCCCAAAGTCACACAGCTGACAATTGGCGGAGCCGGGATTTGAACCCATGACCTCTGACTCCAAAGCCCGTGCTCTTTCCACTGAGCCATGCTGCTTCTCTAGTAAAGCATTGGTCGATAGGACTGACACGATGGGGTTGTCCTTCACCCCACTATGCTACAGGGAACTGTAGATTCTTATTCCGTATCAAGAAACACCAGCAGCGTTCACCTTTTGGGGCTGTAAATCAGAATTTCCTGAGTTAACACTAGATACATTTTGCACTATTGTGGAGAGGAACCGAAAAGCCTTTTACCTGCTAAGTTCATGATCCTGGGTTTCCCCTGTACTGCTGATGGCATCATTGACGCCAAAACAACGTTGGCAGTTTTATTCCTTACATTGTCCTGATGCTTTGCAATATCAACTATAGCAGGAAAAGCAAAGAACTTTGAACTCTGGTATTGGCAGAAAAAGAGCAACTGATCCTAAGAATTCTGCTTTACATTTGTCACTTTAAGTGTATTTTTACTGTACGGAAATTAGGGATTTGAAGTCTTACAGCAAGAGCTGTTTAATTCACCCTTTAAAAAAATGTGTTTAAAAATTCTAAAGCAAATGAAGTCAATCCCATAAAAAAGAATCCCAGACCACCACCAAACCACCCAAAACTACAAAATCCATTAAAACCCCCATTCATACTGCTACCGATGCAAATTAGGCACAAGCACACAATTTCACACACTGCAGGGTCCTCAACTTCAGGAAGCCTGAACTTTTGACACTCACCACAGCACCACACTGGAAAATAAAATAGATAAAAAGACCTCAAGAAGCCTCATGCAAGCAGATTGTAACCTGATTTCCAGAGTCATTTCTGACTCAAAGACAATCATAAAAGGGCACGTTAGTGCCTCAAAACCAACATGCTTGCTGTTCAGTGTGGGTGAGGTGGCAGAGAGAAAGAGCAACTTGGCTGCTTTCAAAAGAAAACCAAGTAAGAATTTACAGAATATAATTTAGGGTATGGGTTTTTTTTAAGGTTTTACTCAATTTAATCAGATTTCTGTCTATCCTCCGAACGTTAAAAAAAATTAGGTTTAAACCCTTAACAGCGGAAAAAAAAGCAATTCAAAAATGTTAACCCACACTTTTATTCTTGAGGGAATGGGCAGCATGCTGGTCAGCTCTGCTTAGCTCTTACATTCACGTGAGCAATCTTTTCCCTTCAACACAGAGCCCTCACTTCTAAATCAAGATTTGGATGAGTGCCAGAATATGATTCTTTACATTCAGCAAAGACTGACAACATCCTCATTTATGCCAACAGGTAGTTGGGATGAAGGGGGTTTGTTTAAGCCAACTGCATCACTTGCAAATGCCAGAAAAGTATATTACGGCCAAAGAAACCTTGCAATGCAGATGTTACTACATGTGACTCCTAACGGCTAAAATGAAGCCCTCGAACCTTTGAAATCTTAAAAGTTTCAAACCCCTTTCACCCAGACAAAAACTAAAATGACATAATTGCTCCCTAGGCTATATTTAACCCCTCAAATCCATATCTTTACTGTCACGTGAAACAGAAATTTCCACATGTTCTTATCTCCCTCTCCTCTTTTTACTTTTCATGACCATTGGGCACTTATCCAGGATAAACTGCTTCGAGCACATGAAAGCACACCGCTCACCGTTCACCAGCACACCTTACCTAGACTCTTCTTTTCCATCTTGAGGAAAAGTTCCCTTTCCCGAATCCCAGCAGAAGCAACGGGACAAAATGAATTGCTAGTCACAGGCTGGCTTACCTTTGCAATGTCTGTGAAGCACATCTAATGCAGCAATGAGGAACTCGTGTGCATCCTGTTGCTCGTACCCTGCTAAATGTCGTGCGTGCGTCCATACCAGGTGCAATAACCTATATGGAATGTGAGGAGATCGGTGCCCAGAGTAAAACTGCTCAAAGAAAAGAAAAATTTACAGTGAAAATGTTATACTTTGCGCTCCAACCATAAACATGTAGCAGACCGCCTGGAGTTAGGGTAGCTAGTTTGTTGGTGGAAATGGTTTCACATTTAATTTTATCATAAACCTAAAGTAGCTTGCTAGACTGAAAAACATTGGACATTTTAAAATTTGATAACTTTGGTATATCCCTGCTTCGCATAGCCAGTTTGCTCATTGAAGTAGATGAGTCTGAGTAACGACTTGCTTCTGTGCACTGCCTAAATACAGTAATGAAATCAGCCAAAGTAACAAATGGTAGGACGTACAAGTCTGTGGCAGAGGGGAGCCACAACTAGCTTGATGTGGGCAGGAAACATGTTTACCAACTCTGTTGTATTCTCCCACGCACTTAGTGGAGTGCTCTGCGCACAGAAAGTGCTCGATAAATACCACTGATGATGATGATGATGATACGCTTATTGAGAGCCCAGTTTGAGACATCCTAAGAGAACCATGTCTACCTTAAGGGTGTGGGTTGAGTATTTCTGCTGAAGTTATCTAGAGGCCCCAAGGCCCGTGGGTAACATTCCTGGGCATAAATGCAGCAGCTAAAAATCACCTTAAAAAACCTTCCCAAAACAAATGAACTTAGAAGGCATGTCAGACCTAAAAGAGTCAAAAGTATGGTTGAAGTTAATTTGGACTTGAATGTCTGCTTCCCCATAGAACTTGGGTTCAAATCTTTATATTTTTAATTTTTTCTGTAATTTATTTTAGTGCTTACCTCCCCTGCTAGAATGTAAACTCCCTCATAGCAGAGATCATTCCTTCTAATTTCACTGTACTCTCTTTTGCCACAAACTCTCTCCATTCAGTTCCTGATCATGCCACTTGCATCTCTATAGGAATGACCTTTTGTTTACAATAGTAAAGAAATACAACAGGATTCCTGAATCATCACCCTTCCCTTCCCCTACGTTCTTCAAATACGTCTTTCCAAAAGAGTCATCTCCAAACTTGCTGTAGCTCCTACAAGTTGGGTTGCTGAAATTTTATAAGACTCTCTTCATGTTGGGAAACGAAATACCTATCAGCCTTCAAAAACTCTGTTAGTCTCATGACTTTGAATACAATTTTTTACTTCAAGAATGTACTGGACCTATTTCCCTTGGGCTTTTTTTCACCTTTTTTTGAAATCCTCAGGAGAGTAGCACAAATTAAGCAAGAAATGTTAGTCTCGGGGGATGTGGAAGACAAAAACTGGCATTAAAGAGAAAAAGAGTCAACTGGTTACCATCTTTGGAATCAATCTTGCATGCTACCCACTGACTGTCCTACAGAGAGGATTCTTTTCCTGGATAACACTGTTCTCCCATCAAGGAATGATACTATTGCAGCCAGACATGGCAAATGTCTTCTATAAATAAAGGGATCAATAGGTAACTCAGATGCCAAAACCAATGACAGAGCTGCTAAAGCACTGATGTGGTAATTGAAATCTGCTGACGCAGCTGCTGTTCAACATAATTCAGGAAACTGCGGCAATAAAACTTCCCTGTCCTGTCACTCCCGGCAATTAGTCCCACAGCACTCTGGTCATTTTAACCAATAGCAATCTCTATAATTACTCCGATGCAGACACCAAATGGCAGCAGATTTTACGTTCTCTGGGGTTTCATTAAAGTGAAAGGAATCTAAAGAGCCCTGTCAAAGTACTGGCTGCCCATACATGGAAACGGGAAACCCATCCAATCAGGAAACCGTTAATTGCGAGCACTCTATTCACCTCACATCTAATAAGATCACGGGTATTTTCCTTCCCTTACAGGTGACTAGGCTACACCTTGCAAAGAGAAGAGATACAGATTTTCGAGAAGTATAATGAAATTACGCACACAAATACATTACTTTGAGTACATATGGTTGTACTTTGAACATTTCATTCAAGTGTCCTAAAAAAAACTCCCAACAATCAGCTTCAAGCCTTTCCACTAATCACCGTGCCATAACTACCTGCTCGGCTGCTATTCCCTAACTCGCTCAGTTCTTCCTCAAATGTTCATCACCCTCTACCACTCCACCTTCATTCAATTGTATTTATTGAGCGCTCACTGTGTGCAGAGCACTGTACTAAGCGCTTCATCCCCTCACTCACGCTGTTCCCCTGGAGTTGGAACTCCCTCCCTCCCCAAATCTGGCAGGCCACAGCTCTCCCCACATTCAAAGCCTTTCTAAAATCCCACTTTCTCCAACAAGCTTTTCCCAATTGTCCCAGCGCTCTAAAAACTTGGCTGTCTCCAGCACTTACAGATTTATTCTGGGATGTTATTCAATTATTTAGTTCAACTACTCTCTTTGTAAACATTTTTATGACTGACTCTCCTGTTAAAATGAAAGCTCTCTGTGGGCAAGGGAACCTGTTGCTTCTTTGTGTTGTACAGAACATTATATAAATCCAATAAATACTACTGCTCCAGCTCAGTTACACCCAACTTCAATTTCTACTAAGTGTGTGAGGGGAAAGACAATCAACTCCCAGGCAAGCTTATGGCTGCATGCAGAAGTTCTTAAAAAACAAAATAAAACAACACAGCAGGTTAGTGAAGGCCTAAAGATCTTCTGTGTACTGAAACATATTTAAACTTCTCAGTTGATTCCTCTGATTCAGATAACGACACCACTAGGAAACATCAACCAGATTGGGGGTATAATTTAATCCGGCTGTTCGGGACATACTAACTTGGCTAAATTTGAGATCATTTCTTAATGAAAATCTTGATGCACAGATCTAATCCTGGCTCCTCCACTTTGGTGTGTGACCTTGTGCAAATCACTTAACTTCTCTGTGCTTGAATTACCTCATCGGTAAAATGGGGATTAAGATTGTGAACCCCATGTGGGAAAAGGACTGTATCCAACCTGATTAGCTTGTGTCTCTCCCAACACTTAGAACACTGCTTGACACGGTAGTAAGTGCTTAACAAATACTATCATTATTAAAGATCACTAGTTATCTATTAGTGTTGTCTACAAGCAAGGTCAGAATACCCAGAAGCCTTCAGGCCTCTGCCTGGTCATCCTTGGGTAAAGTTGCATCTTTGGCTGCATCTTTCATTCATTCATTCATTCATTCAGTCAGTCAGTCAGTCAGTCATTCAATCGCATTTATTGAGTGCTTACTGTGTGCAGAGCACTGTACTAAGTGCTTAGGAAGTACAAGTTGGCAAAATATAGAGACGGTCCCTACCCAACAACGGGCTCACAGTCTAGAAGGGGGAGACAGACAACAAAACAAAACAAAAGAAAACATGTGAACAGGTGTCAAGTCTTTCCAGAGGATTGTCTGCGGGGAGTGGCAGTTCTGTGTCCCTAACCCCACCTAAAAGAGGTGGAATAGGTGGAATGTCACCTATTCCAAAAGTGTCACCCTGGAGGTTCTCCCAGTGGCATGACATCTTTCCAGCCTCTTGAAAATTGATGGGCCAAACTGCCCTGTAATGGCCAAAGTTCCTGTTTTACTCTAGTCCTGAGAAACTGGAGTTTAAAGCAACTCTGTCATTTGGCACAGAGCTGGGGTTCTAATTATGGCTCTACCACTTTCATTCAACCGTATTTATTGAGCACTTACTTTGTGCAGAGCACTGGACTAAGCGCTTGGGAAGTACAAGTTGGCAACATGTAGAGACGGTCCCTACCCAACAACGGGCTCCCAGTCTAGAAGACTTGCCTGCTGTGTGACCCTGGGCAAGTCACTTAACTTCCCTGGGCCTCAGCTCCCTCATCTGCAAAATGGGGATTCAATACCTGTTCTCCCTCCTATTTAGACTGTGAGCCCCATGTGGGAAATGATGATCTTGTATCTACCCCCGGTGCTAGGTACAGTGCTTCGCAGATAATAAGCACTTAAAAAAAAAACAAACCCAAAACATGATTTACTTATTTTTATTTTTCAGTGGTGGAGTTGTGGTTAGAACTCAGGTCCTCTTTAGACTCCCAGACTTCTCTAACAGTGAACTGACAAAACGATGCAAGGAACAGCAACTAGTTAGTGACTTCATGTGGGACTCGTTCTTTGGCTTTCGAGATGGACGGAGCACCCCTTCAGGAAGTTGGCCATGCCCTTGACGGGTATATTTGGGAAGAAGCAGCAAATAGTTAAGAAACAGAGGCAGGAGATATGGGGTTTCAAGAGAGATAAAGCAGAATCTTTACCACACTAGACTGAAAGAAAGGAGGAAAGACAAAAACCAAAAAAAAAACCCCAAACCCAGCTAACCTAGAAAGCACAAGTCAACAACTTGAGAAAATTGTAGTGTGTGGGTACAATCTATGTAAGGAAAGGGGAACCAATTCAACCAAGATGATTACTGTTCAAATCTAATACGGCAGTTAAATCCACTTAACCCTCAAACAGAGGGCTGAGTTCTGTTGTAGGATACTCTACTAAGTATTACTCTGTTATATTGTACCCTCCCAAGCGTATAGTATAATACTCTGCACACACTAAGCACTCAATAAATACCATGGATTAATTAGAAAGAAAGTCCAGTGAATTACGCTTTAGAGCATCTATGGCTGTAAGTCAGATTAAGGGAGAAGGAGTTCCACATCAGAGGGAGGAGATAGATTGAGGAACTTTAGAGGAGCAAAGTGAGTGGGCTGGGCTGAAGAAGGAAATCAGGAAGGTAAGGTGGGAGGAGGAAGAGCTAATTGAGTGCCTTAAAGCCTATGGTGAGGAGTTTCTGTTTGATGCGGAGATGGATGAGCAGGGATTCAAGGTTTTTGAGGAGAGGCGAGATGTGGAACCAACAGTTTTTTTAGAAAAACAATTCATGTAGCAGGTGGAGCAAAGACTGGAGAGGGGAGAGACGGGAAGCAGGGAAGTCAGCAAGGAAGCCGACGCAGTAGCCAAGGCGGGATCAGCATGGTGGCAGTTTGGGAGGAGAGGAAAGGCCACAATCCAGAGATTCGGTCCCCTGGGCGGGAGGGGCAGTTCACAATCCCAAAATACCACTGATCGGTCAGTGGCATCTAGTGAGAGCAAATGATTGGTTTCTGTCTGCATTTTTAAGGAGCTGAAGTTAGCAGAAACCTTGGGCTAAGCTTGTGAATAAATGTCCCACTAATAATAATAATAATTATGGTACTAAGCGCTTACTATGTGCCAAGCACTGTCCTGTTCTAAACACTAGGGTAGATACAACATGATCAGGTTGTCCCACGGGGGCTCACAATCTTAATCCTCATTTTACAGACGAGGTAACTGAGGCCCAGAGAAGTGAAGTGACTTGCCTAAGGTCACACAGGAGTCAAGTGGCAGCCACCGTTAGTAGACCTGGGCAGCGGAGAGGAGGTAGGGCAATTTGGGAGTAAGAATATCACCTTGGTGGAAATAAGATCACTTTACTTACTTGAATTCTCAGCTCTTCCTCCAGAAAACTTTACTAAACCTCCCTTATGTCCTAGGAAAAACAATACTTTACACAGAGTGTTCTAATACTGGCTTTGTCACTTCTCTGCTGGGTGACCTTGGGGGAAGTCACTTCACTTCTCTGTGCTCAGTTCCCTCATCTGTAAAATGGGAGTAAAACTGTAAGCCTCATGTGGGACACAGACTGTGTCCATTCCTATGATCTTGAATCTACTCCAGCGCTTAGTACAGAGGCTGGCGTATAGTAAGCGCTTAACAAGTACCATCAAAAAAATCAAGGATATTTGGAGTTTTAACAGATGGGGGAGGGAGGGAGAAGGAGGAGGCAGTGAAAACAAGAACAGCTGGGGTTGCCACAATTTTGCTCATCCATAGCAATGGGCCCATCCCTCACTACAGGTTTTAGGAGGAGTTTTAGAAGACACCACCAAGACTGTCAAAACACGGGGCTAACGGAAAGATAGAATTGTTGGTTTCTGTCTGCATTTTTAAGGAGCTGAAGTTAGCAGAAACTTTGGGCTACGCTTGTGAATAAATGTCCCCCTAATAATAATAATAATTATGGTATTAAGCGCTTACTATGTGCCAAGCACTGTCCTGTTCTAAACACTAGGGTAGATAGAAGGTGATCAGGTTGTCCCATGGGGGGCTCACAATCTTAATCCTCATTTTACAGATGAGGTAACTGAGGCCCATAGAAGTGAAGTGACTTGCCTAAGGTCACACAGGAGTCAACGGTTTCAAAAATGTCCAAAGTGTGCTAATTGAGACCAAAAGTCAGCGGAGAGGAAAGGTTACCGCAATAAATCTCAAAAGTCTCCAGATCGCTGAACCAGTACTACGCAAATTTCAGTCCAATTCAGATTGCCCTGTTTTTCCCCATTCATTATCCATCTAGGTAGTATGGCTAAATTTGCTTCATTATATTTCCAATGGGATAACTTTCAAAGCAGTAGGAGTTAAAATGTTAATTACTGAAATTACCAATTTAAAAAAAAATCACTACAGACATTATCCTTGAAATTTTTCCCAAACTACACATAATGAAACTTTATGAAGAAAAAAGTTCTTCCATGGTTATTTTTATTCTTTAAGAGGAAGAGTTAACCCTTGAATAGAAGAAACAGAATAATCAGGCCAATGCTTTAAATACAATCTCAATCTTTCTTTAACTTTTTTATTCTTAATGGTATTTTTAAAGCGCTTATTATGTGCCAGGCACTGTACTAAGTGCTGGAGTAGATACAGGCTAACTGGGTTGGACACAGTCCCTGTCCCACATAAGGCTCACAGCCTTAGTCTTCATTGTACAGATGAGGTAACTGAGGCACAGAGAATGATGATGATGATGGTATTTGTTAAGCTCTTATTCTAATAAATAATAATCATAATTTTGGTATTTGTTAAGCGCTTACTATGTGCAAAGCACTGTTCTAAGCGCTGGGGAGGATACAAAGTGACCAGGTTCTCCCATGTGGGGCTCACAATCTTAATCCCCATTTTACAGATGAGGTAACTGAGGCCCAGAGAAGTTAAGTGACTTGCCCAAAGTCACACAGCAGACAAGTGGCAGAGCTGGGATTTGAACCCATGACCACTGACTCCCAAGCCCATGCTCTTTCCACTGAGCCACGCTGCCAAGCACCCTGCTAAGCGCTGGGATAGATACAAGGTAATCAGGTTGTCCCACATGGGGCTCACAGTCTTAATCCCCATTTTATATGTTACAGACTTGTACTTCCTAAGCACTTAATACAGTGCTCTGCACACAGTAAGCGCTCAATAAATACGATTGAATGAATGAATGAAGGTAACTGAAGCACAGAGAAGTTGAGTGACTTGCCCAAGGTCACACGACAGACAAGTGGTTTTGTTAGTATGTTTGGTTTTGTTCTCTGTCTCCCCCTTTTAGACTGTGAGCCCACTGTTGGGTAGGGACTGTCTCTATATGTTGCCAACTTGTACTTCCCAAGCGCTTAGTACAGTGCTCTGCACACAAGTGCTCAATAAATACGATTGATGATGATGATGATGATGGTGGAGCCAAAACTAGAACCTAGGTGCTCTGACTCCCACCCAGGCCTGTGCTCTTCCCACTAGACTACGCTGCTTCTATAAATTTACACATTTGATGATTCCCCACCTTGTTAAACTGCAGATGCATTGGGGCCAGAGAATACGTCTTGTCCTTCTGCTCCACTATTTCCCACACAAATTATGAACAGTAACACTTTCATGCAGGACCAAGATTTCCCAAATACCCTAAGGGGACACTTACAACACAAGTGGCTCTTGAAAACTGGGCCAAATCAAAACGTTGCAAGTCAGAAACAACTTGCTCATAAGAACAGTGATAGAAATGGGGAATTGGTTCCCGATCCAAAGTCAGATGCCCTATTTTTAATCAATCAATGGTATTTACTGTACGCAGAGCACTGTACCAAGCGCTTGGGAGAGTACAATATTAACAGAGTCAGTAGACACATTCCCGAGCCACAACGAGCTAACCAAAATTACCGAGAACTATAGAACTATAGAACAACCGAGTCTGTTGATTATAAATGAGTAATGTAGTGTTATGAATGCATAATAATAATAATTATGGTATTTGATAGCGCTTACTATGTGCCAGGCATTGTACTAAGCGCTTGGGTAGATAAAAATAAATTGGGTTGGACACAGTCCCTGTCCCCACATGGAGTTGAGACTTAATCCGCATTTTACAGATGAGGTAACAATTAATCAGTCAATCGTATTTATTGAGCACTTACTGTGTGCAGAACACTGTACTAAGTGCTTGGGAAGTACAAGTTGGCAACATAACAGGCACAGAGAAGTGAAGTGGACACGGCAGACAAGTGGCATCAGAAGTTCCATAACAGGAGAGCTGACCTGTTTCTTCACTGGAAATAACCGGGATGTGTCAACCCACCCTGGTGACTCCAGTTGGCCAACTCAGAGTCTCTCCCATCCCTATCCCGCTGGAGAAGCTTCTCCAGTTCCACCCCACCACCCTCTCTCAATTTTCCCCTCTGCTTCTCTCCCTCCGACATGGCTTTTCAAATTGTTTTTCCATTCCACTATGGGTCCCGTCACCTTCCAACATCCACCTCACCCCCAGAGCTACAGCCCCAACTGAGGCTAGCACTGTGAAGTCAAAACTGATGCGTTGAAACTCTGAAGCCAACTTGTACTTCCCAAGGGCTTAGTACAGTGCTCTGCACAAAGTAAACGCTCACTAAATTCATTCATTCATTCATTCAATCGTATTTATTGAGCGCTTACTGTGTGCAAAGCACTGTACTAAGCGCTTGGGAAGTACCAATTGGCAACAGAGACGGTCCCTACCCAACAGCAGGCTCACAGTCTAGAAGGGGGAGACAGACAATAAAACAAAACATATTAACCAAATAAAATAAACAGAATAAATATGTCCAAATAAAATACATAGAGTAATAAATACATACAAACATATATACATATATACAGGTGCTGTGGGGAGGGGAAGGAGGTAACGCGGCGGGGATGGGGAGGAGGAAGAGGAGGAGAGGAAAGAGGGGGCTCAGTCTCATTAAATACGATTGAATGAATGAATGAATAAAGGCCCACGTACATTTAGGAGGGTTGTGATTGATGTTTGTCTTCACTTGTTATGAACTAAATCAAGGGCTTCCTATATTTCCTTAGAGAAGCTATGAAGATCACCGTTTTCCTAAAATGCAGGGATTGCATTCTAGCCAAATCCCTTTATGTAGAACTTGGCACCCAGCTTTTTTCCAGTAATAATAATAATAATAATTGTGGTGTTTGTTATGTGCTTACTACACACCAGGCACTGTACTAAGCGCTGGGGTGGATGCAAGCAAATTGGGTTGGACAAAGTTCCTGTCCCGCATGGGGCTCACAGTCTCAATCCCCATTTTACAGATGAGGGAACTGAGGCACAGAGAGGTGAAATGGCTTGCCCAAGGCCACACAACCAACAGTGGCGGAGCCTGGATTAGAGCTCATGACCTTCTGACTTCCAGGGTCGTGTTCTATCCACTAAGCCATGCTGCTTCCCCTACAGTGTCCTACAGGCCTTGAGAACATAGCCGTAAATTTATTTACTTATCGTAATGTATATCTCCCCATCTAGATTGAGCTCCTTGGGGCATGGACCGTTTCTACCAACTCTATTACGCTGTACTCTCCGTAAGGCTTAGTACAGTGCTCTGCGTGCAGTACGCACTCGATAAATACCATTGATTGACTGGCCCAAATGGGCCTTAAAATATGCAAAAATAAGACAACAAAATGTAGTCTACCACTGTCCTTACATTTAAAAAAACAGTCACTAACTATGCAAAGCCACAGTTGATTTACCAAGGAGTAAGCCAACTGAAAAAGTGAACTACGCATAGGTACAGTGAAATGAACCAACTATCTTCTTGCTCACAATTAGTGTACCTTTTCTGACAGAATGAAAATGCAAAGTAATTCTTTATAAATGAACAATGGCAGGCCGATTCTTCAGTTTACTTGGGCTGAGTCAAATGGTTACACAGGAAAGCTCTAAAAATGTCAAAAGGGAATATAAAACAAGAGCAGTATCAATTTTTTTCTTGTTCTTTCTTTCCCATCAATTACCAGGAGCACAGCTCAGATGACTGGGAGTCGGAGGACAGTGGAGGCTTCACCTAGGAAATCATTTAAAATAAGCATTCTTAATTCCACTGTGTCCTAACAGGACCTCCTTCACAGGGAAGTTAGAATATTCATTCATTCAATCATATTTATTGAGTGCTTACTGTGGGCAAAGTACTGTTCTATGGGTTTGGGAGAGTACAATATAACAACAGACACATTCCCTGCCCACAAGGAGCTTACAGTCTAGAGGGGGAGAAAGACATTAATATAACTAAATAAATGACAGATCATAAGTGCTGTGGGGGAGACAGACATTAATATAACTAAATAAATGACAGATCGTAAGTGCTGTGGGGGTGGGAGGGGGAATGATACAGGGAGCAAGTCAGGGTGACGCAGAAGGGAGTGGAAGAAGAGGAAAGGAGGGCTTAGTAGCAAATCAATCAATCGTATTTATTGAGCGCTTACTCTGTGCAGAGCACTGTACTAAGCGCTTGGGAAGTACAAATTGGCAACATAGAGAGACAGTTCCTACCCAACAGTGGGCTCAATGTCTCCCAAGTGCTTAGTAAAGTCCTCGCACACAGCATTCAATAAATACAACTGAATGAATGAAATGTAATCACTTATGAAGCACTTTGAATGCTCAGTAGCAAAGTGCTACTGTATGTCTTTTTTACTATTTTTTTCAAAAAACTCCTCACTCTCGGCGTCAAGGTTGTCCATCCCCTCGCCTCCTCCTACCTCACCTCCCTTCTCTCCTTCTCCAGCCCAGCCCGCACCCTCTGCTCCTCTGCCGCTAACCTCCTCACTGGTCCTCGTTCTCGCCAGTCCCGCCGTCGACCCCCGGCCCAAGTCTTCCCCCTGGCCTGGAATGCCCTCCCTCCACACATCCACCAAGCTCGCTCTCTTCCTTCCTTCAAAGCCCTACTGAGAGCTCACCTCCTCCAGGAGGCCTTCCCAGACTGAGCCCCCCTTTTCCTCTCTCCCTCCCCATCCCCCCGCCCTACCTCCTTCCCCTCCCCACAGCACCTGTATATATGTTTGTACAGATTTATTACTCTATTTTACTTGTACATATTTACTATTCTATTTATTTTGTCAATGATGTGCATCTAGATTTACTTCTATTTATTCTGATGCCTTGACAACTGACCACATGTTTTGTTTTGTTGTCTGTCTCCCCCTTCTAGACTGTGAGCTCGTTGTTGAGTAGGGACCGTTTCTATATGTCGCCAGCTTGTACTTCCCAAGCGCTTAGTACAGTGCTCTGCACACAGTAGGCGCTCAATAAATACGATTGAATGAATGAAATCAACAAATTCTAGTAATTTGCAGTACATAAATTTTCAATATAGGAATGGATCAGTCAAAAAGTTTCTCTCACAGTACAAAGAGGGACAGGCCTGGAAGTAAGGGTACCAGGGTTCAAATCCAGGCCCTGTTGTGTGACTTTGGGCAAGTCACTTCACTGTACCTCAGTTTCCTCATCTGTAAATCTGGTTTAAATACCTCTTTTGTCTCCAACTTGGACTGTGAGTCCCAAGTGGGACAGGGATTGCGCCCAATCTGATTAACATGTATCTACCTCAGGACGGTGTTTGGCACATAGCTGAGTACTTCACAAACACAATATCATAAAAAGGTTAAGGGTATAATATGCAATTTACAACCCCTGGTAAAAATATTTTAAAATTATGGTACTATGTGCTTTCTAACTTTTCCTTCTACAGCCATAACTTTCTCTTCAATAACTCACTATGGGCTGTTTGCCTATGTATTTGTCTAAACCCTTCAAAGTATAATATAGAGTAAAACCATCTGACATCCCATTACGAATTGCTTGGAAAAAAATTCTATTTGCTGGTAAAGATTTTGCAACCGGAAATGAATTTCATACGTCATTCAAGTACTCTATAAAGCCGGCAGGGAAGACCAGGGGACAGAGACAATGAGGTCCAATCATGTGAACTGAACGAACACAGGAATTTAAACAAAGAACATCTCAAATATCACAGAGGGAGGCACAGAAGGCTCCTACCTCTCATTTCCCAATAACTACAATATTTTGGGACTGAAGTAGAACATTTTCCTTCCCCACCCCATCAATCACAGTCACATGGACTTCCACCAAGGTCCCTTAAAATCACAGACTTTTTTTCTGCAAGTGAAGTTGAAAGTTCAAGTGTTGAAACTATCTTTGGCCAGGGGTTCCTGCCTTGAGCCATCACATCAATCGACTTTTGGAAGCCAAGGGCCATGCCAGGGCCAAGAATTGGTGATGAGTATAACTCAGGGCACAGGTCTTGTGTGGATGGTTGAGCATGTGTGTACACACACACACACATTTACACACGCCTGCTTCTTATACATGGCTTATTTGACCCAGCTGGTTCCGTAAAATGCAACTATAGCACGTTCCTTCTGAAACAGGTCCAAAGATATCAAAATTGCAATGAAGCTGGGGTTTAAAATAACGTTATAATTCAAAGCCGAGTGTGTTACTATGGCTTGGTTACACTCAAAAGTGATTCAGTGGTTGTGAGAACTCAATTCTCTACACCCCGTTTAGATAATTTGGCAGAATTGGGGTGCAAAAATCTTGTACTTGGGAAGATAGTACTTGGAACACTTCAGTAAGTGCTCTGCTCATAATAAGTGCTCAATAAATAGAATTGTTTGATTGATTGGAAATGATCTATATCTTAACCCCATTTTACAGATGAGGAAATGGAGGCATAGAAAGTTAATAGACTTGACCAAGGTCACACAACTGGCAGGTGATGGAACCAGGATTAGGACCGTGAATGAAGCAGTGTGGTCTAGAGGACAGAGCATGGGCCTCAGACTCAGAAGGACCTGAGTTCTAATCCTGTCTCTGCCACAGGTCGGCTGTGTAACCTTGGACAGGTCGCTTCACTTCTCTGTAAAAATAAGGATTAAGAATGTGAGCCCTATGTGGGACAGCGACTGTGCCCAACCTGATTTAGTTTAATCTCCCCCAGTGCTTAGTTCAGTGCCTGGAACAGTAAGGGCTTAACAAATACCACAGGAAACATCTCCCCAAAACCCAGGTTTCCTGACTCTTAGACCCATGTTCTTTCCATTAGGCCACACAGAGAAACCCCTACCCAATGTTACTGGTGAGCAAACACAGACAATTTGGGATGATCATGCTATTTACATGTCATATAATTGGAGAAACAAGTGTCGGTATGAAAAATAAAATTTCTCTGGTGTGGTGGGCCTTTCCCAGTGCCATGTAAATCATCCCTGATTATATATCTGACTGAAGTGTTCCTGTGTTTCCACAGTTTGTGTTCTATTAGAGCATTCTGCATATATATATATATATTTCTGTCCTTGTGCGTATAGCTTGCTATATCTGTAATACTAATACTACTAATAATAATGATGGCATTTGTTAAGCGCTTACTATGTGCAAAGCACTGTTCTAAGCGCTGGGGAGGATACAAAGTAGTGATCAAGTTATCCCACGTGGGGCTCACAATCTTAATCCCCATTTTACAGATGAAGTTTTAGACTGTGAGCCCACTATTGGGTAGGGACTGTCTCTACATGTTGCCAACTTGTACTTCCCAAGCACTTAGTACAGTGCTCTGCACACAGTAAGCGCTCATTAAATATGATTGATGATGATGAAGTAACTGAGGCCCAGAGAAGTTAAGGGACTTGCCCAAAGTCACACAGCTGACAGCTGGCAGTGCCGGGATTTGTACCCATGACCTCTGACTCCCAAGCCTGGGCTCTTTCCACTGAGCCATGCTGCTGTACCTAGGCATTTATTGTCGCTTCCCTCATTGAAGTACAGTGCCTGGAACATAGTAAGCACTTAGCAAATACTATTATTATTACTATTATTATTGAAGCTGTAAGATTGTAAGCTTATTGTGGGCAGGAATGTGCTGGTCGATTTTGCTGAATTTTATTCTCCCAACTGCTTTATTATGTATTATAATAATATAATGTGTACCATATAGCATATATTAATTATTATAATTATCGATATAATATATTATGCATTATAATAATATAATGTACACAATATAGTATTGATATAATTAATATAATGATATAATTATTATATTAATATATTATATATATCTGTATCTATATCTATATAAATATATACCTGTAGCTCTGTGTTTCCATCTCTGTCTCTCCGTCTTTGTCTCTGGGCCTCTCTATATCTCTCGGTCCCTGGCTCTGGGTCGCCATCTCTGTCTCTCCCCCCCGCCCCGTCTCTGGGTCTCCATTTCAATCTCTCTCCTCTCTGTCTCTGTCTCTGAGTCTCTCTGGGGCTGCATCTCTCTGGGTCTCCCTCTCTCTGTGTCTCTCTCAGTCTCTGCGCCTGCATCTCTCTGGGTCTCTGACTCTGGGTCTCCATCTCTCAATCTCTCTGTCTCTTTCTGAGTCTCTCTGGGTCTGCATCTCTCAATCTCTCTGTCTCTCTCTTTGAGTCTCTCTGGGTCTCCATCTCTGTATCTCAGTCTCGGTGTCTGCATCTCTCTGGGTCTCTGCATCTCCCTGGGTCTCTGACTCTGTGTCTCCATCTCTCTGTCTCTCCCTCTCTCTCTGAGTCTCTCTGTGTTTGCCCATCTCTGAGTCTCTGCCTCCAGGCCTCCATCTCTCCCTGTCTCTCTTTTGAGTCTCTGATGTCTCTATGTCTCTCAGTCTCTGATTCTGGCTCTCCATCTCTGTCTCCCCCCAAGTCTCTGACTCTGTGTCTCCATCAGAGAAGCAGCGTGGCTCAGTGGAAAGGGCCTGGGCTTGGGAGTCAGAGGTCATGGGTTCAAATCCCGGCTCCGCCACATGTCTGCTGTGTGACCTTGGACAAGTCAGTTCACTTCTCTGAGCCTCAGTTCCCTCACCTGTAAAATGGGGATTAAGACTGTGAGCCCCACGGGGGACAACCTGATCACCTTGTATCCCCCCCAGCGCTTAGAACAGTGTTTTGCACATAGTAAGCGCTTAACAAATGCCATTATTATTATTAGTAGTAGTAGTAGTAGTACAGTGCTCTGCATATAGCACTCGATAAATACCATCGCTGATGATGATGTTTTTTAAAAAAACTGAACCCATGCTTTTCTATGACACCAATAATTTACAAGACTTCCATGAAAAAATAAAGACTTTGGATGCTTTAAGCAGCCAATCCGTTTTGCATTGTCATTGTAAAAGCTTGCCATGCTCTCCTCTTCAAACCAAGTGGTGCAGGCAACCAGAAACAATTAGGTCAGTCAATCAATCAATGGTATTTATTGAGTGCTTGTGTGCAGAGCACTGTACTAAACTCTTGGGAGAGGACAATACAACAGAATTAGCAGACAGATTCCCTACCCACAACGCGCTTATTGTCTAGAGGGGGAGACAGACATTAATATGAATAAAAGTGCACAGACACTGCAGAAGGAAGGGAGAATAGGGTGGTGAGAAGAGAGACTAGTCAGGGTAGACTTTCCTGGAATAGGTATTTTGAGTAGGGCTTTGAAGATGAGGAGAGCGGGGGTCTGCTGAAAATGAAGAGGGGGAGGGAGCTCCAGGGAGGAATGAGGAGGACATCTGCAAGGGGATGACGGCAAGAAAGATGGGTTCGAGGCCCAGTAAGTAGTTCTACTTTGGAGAAGCAAAATGTGCTTCCTGGGCTGCAGTGGGAGATGAGCAAAATGAGCTGGGAAGAGAGCTGAGTGCCTTAAAGCTGATGGTGAGGAGTTTCCATTGATGTGGGGATCATAATAACAGTAATAATGATAACGGTATTTGTTAAGGGCTTATTATGTGCCAGACACTGTATTAAGTGCTGCGGATACAAGCAAAACCGGGTTGGCCACAGTCCCTGTCCCATGTGGGGCTCACAGTCTCAATCCCTAGTTTACGGATGAGGTAACTGAGGCAGAAGAGACGAGTCAAGGATAAGGGCAAGGTTGCTGGCCTGTGAGATGGGCAGGATGGCTGGTGTGATGGCAAAGTTGGCGGGTGGGGAGGAGACAGTTTGGGTGGGAAGATGAAGAGCTCTGTTTTGGATATGTTATGCTGGAGGTGTCGGTGGGACATCCAGGTAGAGAAGCAGGGGAGCATCGTGGCCTAGTGGAAAAAGGCCCGGGAATCGGAGGACCTGGGCTCTCATCCCGGCTCTGCCATATGCCTGATGTGTGACCTTGGGCGATTCACTTAACTTCTGAGCTACCGTTTCATCATCTGTAAAATGAGGATTGAACACCAGTTCGGCCTCCCCTTGGTTAGACTCATAGGGGACAGAGACTGTGTCTAATCTGATTATTTTGTATCTACTCCAGGATTTAGTACAATGTTTGGGCCATAGAAAGCCCTTAACTGTTAGATGTACAAAGGTGAGGGGAGATTATTCCCTTTAAGCAAAATGGATTACGTGGGGCAATCACAGAGCAGCATGTTTTAGTGTCTAGAGCATGGGCCTGAGAGTCAGAAGGTCATGGGTTCTAATCCCGGCTCCCCCACTTGTCTGCTGTGTGACCCGGGGCAAGTCACTTCACTTCTCTGTGCTTCAGCGACCTCATCTGTAAAATGGGGCTTGAGACTGTGAGCCCCACACGGGACAGAGACTGCGTCCAACCCAATTTGCCCCAGCATTTAAAACAGTGACTGGCACAAAGTAAGTGCTTAACAAATACTACTATTATTATTTACCTCAAGGAAACGTCATTTTACACAATGAGCATTTCAAGAACAAATTTATCTGTAGGAGGAGCTGCATTTTTCCTTTTAAACATTTGATGTGTTAAAAGCCAACTGGATAAATGATTCTGCACCCTATCTCCTGCATTTTTTGCTTACCTTTCTCTACACTTCCAATAGCATCAGCAGAGGTTCGTTCACTCATTCATTCATTCATTCAAGGTTATGAGGATCAGTGGTAATGGGAGGCATAATGGGAGGATTGGGCATAAATGGCCATGAGATGGAACACTATGCTAAAAGATCACTTGAAAAGCAGTGGGCAGATCATCTGCAAAAGCATAAACTGGGCTTTTTAATTTAAGATTTTAAAGAAAACCCCGAATTGATCTTTTACTTTGCAGACAGCCCATTTTCAAAGTGGGAGAAAGCAAAAAATAAGTTGGCTGGATAGAGTCGAGGACAAGAAAATAAATAAACTGAAAGCGTCCCACTAATTCAATCAGGTGACTAGTGAGCCCTGGAACTGTCAATAATCCTCCTTTTGGGCAGTGAGACAGAAGGAAAACTTTCAGTGCCTATGACACAGCAAATATTAAACACATTGAAGACAGTTTGGAAATAAGGCAGAGGCAAGATTTGCTCTTACTGAGAACAAGATAAGTGGAAAGCTGCAATACAAATACAAAATCAATGCATTGTTCTATTACATCCAGTCCCTCCCATTCTCCTGCTATTCAAATGCTTTGCTAGAGACAGAAGAGCCAATATGCTGCCCGAGAAATGAAGAAAGCACTGAAATCCCTGCAGTATTTACACAAACTAATGTAATCTGGTGCTCTCTGACATAAAACAATTCCTCTGCAGTTACACAGCTACTGAAGATTCATTCCCACGCCCAGTGAAACTTGGTCTAGATCCTGCTGTATTACCTGACCTCTTCCATGTGGCTCTCAGTTTGACAATGTCGTTAGAAATTTTCTTAGTTATTGCTACTGACTTCCTTAGAAAAACTATGCACCACCTAGAATTAATTCCTGCAATCAAATTTTTATCTCTCCGTTCTGTAAATGAACGGATATACCTACACACATACATCCAAGCCAGAGATTCAGCCGCTATGCTTGAAAAGTTACCCCAAGTTATAGCCACCCTACAACACATACAACTTGAGGATGCAGTTTGAATATTTCACAATTCAACATATCTTGGGCAAGATGCCAAAACAGATGTAGAAGTTATAGTCTCCCCCCCCAACTTGGCAAGATTTTGGGATGAAGGAGGCTTGCCTCAATTTACACAGAGCAGATGCATTTATGAAAATGATTGAAGATTCCCAAATATGATTCCCAAATCAACATCTCCAGCTCAGACCTCTCTCCTTCCCTGCCATCTCACATGTCCTCCTGCCTTCATACACCTCTACTTGGATGATCCGCCGACACCTCAAATTAAACATGTCCCAAACTAAACTCCTTATCTTCCCATCCAAACTCTGTCTCTCCCATCACTGCAGACAAACACCATTACCCTCCCTACCTCACAAGCCTGTAACCTTGGCATTGTCCTCAACTCATCTCTCATTCCACTCACATATTCCAGCTGTCCCCAAATCCTGTCGGTTTTACCTTCACAACACTAAAATCCACCCTTTCCTCTTCATCCAAACTGCTACCATGCTGATTCAAGTACTTATTCTTCCCCACCTTGATCACCGCCACGTGTCTCCTCGTTGACCTCCAGGCCTCCTGCCTCTCCCCACTCCAGTCCATACTTCCCTCTGCTGCACAGATCGTTTATTAATAAAAATGTTCAGTCCATGGTCTCCCTATTCCTCAAGAAACTCCACAGGTTGCCCATCCACCTCTACATCAAACAGAAACTCTTTAATATTGACTTTACAGCACTCAATCAGGTCGCTCTATCCTTTTTTATCTCACTCATCTCCCAACTCACAACTCTGTTCCCCTAGAGCTAGGTAACTCACTATGTCCCAGTTCATTTTGCCGCCGACCCCTTTCCCAAGTCTTCCCCCTAGCCAGGAACTCCCTCCCACTCCATATATGCCAGACCACTACTCTCTCCACCTTCAAAGCATTACTAAGGTCACATGTTCTCCAATCAAGCCCTTTTTCCCCTGGTTTGAATTCCCTTCTGTGTTATCTACGCACTTGGACCTGTGACCTTCAGACGTTTGTTATTCGCCACACCCGCCAACCCCACAGCACTCATGTATGTAATTTTAAATTGTATGTTATAATTTGCTTATTTATTCATATTAATGTCTGTCTCCCCCTCTAGACTGTAAGCTCGTTTCGGCAGGGAATGTTTCTATTAGTTCTGTTGTACTGTACTCTCTCAAGCTCTTAGTACGGTTTTCTGTGCACAGTAAGCACTCAATGAATACTACTGACTAACTGATTGATTGACGACCTTAGAGAAGTTCAAAAGATATGAAGAAGTGTTTAGATGGAGTTGGCTTGCTTCAAGGTTCTTTATGAAGTCAAAAGTCCTACTCAGACTGTGAGCCCAGGCAGAGACAGGGACTGTCCTCGACTTAATTAACCTGTACCTTCCCCAGAGCTTAGAACAGTGTTTGACAGATAGAAAGCACTTAATAAATACCTTAAAAAAAAAAGGGGGGCTGTCATCAACAGCCAAATCCTTTACTAAAGTTGAAACACAAACTACCACAGGCAGGGCTTCTACTTTCGCAACTTCCTGAAAAGTCATAATTATACAACCCTCTATTTTGCTCCAGTTGGGATGCGATACTTTGAATTTTTTAAACAAATATTAAATAATAGTGACGCTTAATGTTACGTATATAGCACACAATGACATTGCATATTTTTTTCCAGAGGTTTGGGAACTCATCCCGATTTATAACATTTATGTCTATGGGAAAACAGCCGCTCAATGACACATCCAATTTTTCGCGGAGTACATTACGGGCTACATCTTCAACTCCAGCTGAGCAAAACATCTGGTAATTGCAACCTTGCCTCCCTGCGTGCCCTCAGCCTCACTCCCTCAATCATGGCTAAGGAACTCTTTGCCTGCCCCTGGCGTGCTTTGCGTGCGCTTGGTCAAGTATAAAAGCTGCTTCTGTGCCTCTCTGGACCCACTTCAGCTCCAGCTGAGGGAAACATGGATTCTGAATCACAAGGAGCCTGAAATTCTGCTTCTCCAGCCACAGGTCCCTAACTGACTTTGGTTTTCATTTTGTCTATCGGACCTTGTCTTTTATGCTGTTTTAATATCTTCTTGTTTCACTGCTCCTGGGATGCTCTACATGCAGTAAATGCTTCATAAAAACTCTTTCTAATTCTATATCGTGGAACAAACCTCAATTAGATTTTAGGAGCAGGAGCAGGTAGCCTAAAGAGAAAATGGGTAGGGGGACCTACAGGGCAAGGCCACTGCCCGTGTTAAACACACTCACCTCCTGAAAAAGTGTAGACATTTCACAGACCAGACATGAGCTGGGGCTTTGCATTTCACATTTGTGCCTATCAGAGAGGAAGAAATCTCGCAGTAGTGGAGTGTGGGTAAGTGCCTGGACAATACAGTTCATAAAACACGTGTTCCCAAGATTGATTAGCCCTCGAAGACCTGCAAAAAGAGAGAGGTGCATAAGTAAGAGGCAAGTTAAATGAATAGCAAATTTGAAATTTTGACTCTTTAGCATTGCGTCAAACCCAAATCACTGAATCATACACCGTCAGGCTTCGTGCTGAACTGGGTAATGAATACTTTAGAGTTAAAAAGGACATATTTTCCCCCACTAATATAGTCTTTCCCCTCAAAAACGGATTAGGTGACGCTGTATTTTTTACCTGACTGGCAGACACGCTGGTATTATTGAAACCTTAATCCACTTTGGTTTTTTAAATTGTATTAAGCACTTTTTCTTTGCCAAGCTCTGTTCTAAGCATTGTGATAGAGACAAGTTAATCAGGTTGGACACAGTCTCTGCCCCACATAAGGCTCAGAGTAGGGAGGAGGGAGTAGGACTTAATCTCCATTTTACAGATGAGGAAACAGAGCCAGAAAAGTGAAGTCATTTGCCCAAGGTGTTACAGCAGACCAGTGGCAGAGCTGGGATTAGAACCCAGGTCCTCTGACTCACGGGCCCATGCTCTTTCCACTAGGGCTAACTGTTTCACCCGGATTAATATTCACTCCTGGAATTTAAGTGAAACAGTATTGTAATCTGTAAAGGAATAAACCAGTGAAGTGTCTTCAGATAACAGCATTCTGGGTTCTTAATCTTTCTGGGTTTGCCTTTCCTACTAGGTAAACATACACGCCCCCTGACCCAGGTACAAACAGGAGAACCTCAACTACCAAAAGCTCATTTATTTAAAGTAAAAACAACTGGGACAAAATTAAGAGCTACAAATTCAAACTGAGGCTGGTGCTACCAATCGATGGTAATGACATCTTAAAACTGCAACATGGCACAGGACTCTTAACAAACCATGACATGTACTGAAGCCCCGGAAAAAAAAGCTGTAAACATGTTCAACTGTCCTTATTGTCTAATGTAGTTCGGTCCCAACTGGCTAATCTAGATGAGGAATGGTACTCTGAAGACTGTGAGCCCACTGTTGGGTAGGGACTGTCTCTATATGTTGCCAATTTGTACTTCCCAAGCACTTAGTACAGTGCTCTGCACATAGTAAGCGCTCAATAAATACGATTGATGATGATGATGAAGGTTGGAGAGCCTTTTTCTTGCCAACCTCATTTTGGTGATTTAGTTATTTTTTTTTTTTATTACTGTCCATCTCCCCCTCTAGACTTAAGCTCGTTGTGGGCTGGGAAGGCATCAACCAACTCTTACGTTGTTATATTGTATTCTTTCCAAGCAGTTAGTACACTGCTCTGCCCATAGTAAGCACTAAATAAATAAGATTGATATTGCTTGAGTAACTGTTCTGAATGTGAGAGTAGGGGAGAGTGGGAAGGGATTGGAAATTGGTGGTGATGGGCTCCCTGTTCAATACAATTTGCCATATTGTATTTGATTGAAATGCCAGAACTAGAAAAAAAAGATAGGGGTAAAAGCATTAACAAAAAGCACAGCATCATCTGTTACATTCATTCTTAAATTCTACAGGCCACTAACAGAATTGAACATTTAACCAATATGATAAACTGCCAAGCAACCAAAATGCTCAGACCCTAACTTGTTTTGGCTAAGAGAGGCAGGGGATGATTGGGTTCCATTTCTGACCCAAATGTGGGGTGTAAGGGCGGCGGAGGGCCCTAGATCCCAACTCCAGGGTCTCATAAAGGAGAACCTCCAGATTCCAAGGAGAAGGGGACAAAAATAGGACAAAAATGTGATTTCAATGAGGCTTTGAATGTGGGGGGGAGTTGTGGCTTGTCCTCAATTGAATTGAAGCCACTTAAAAGCCAGGAGCCCTTCCACACCTCTAAACATCTTCAAATTATCACAACACCCTCAACTTCCAGGGCACTTAATGTATATCTTATATTTTCTATTACTTCTTCTTCTCTGTAATTACAGTGTCTACCTCCTCAACTAGACTGTAAGCTCTTTGAAGGCAGGGATCATGTGCACTAATTCACCTGTACTCCCTGCCAAGCAGCTAATACATTGTTCTGCATGCCAGTCACAAAATAAATGCTATTGATTGACTGACACCACCACCAAAATGGCTACTAAGACCTTTGTACTACATGAAAATTCTTGATGGGAACACGCTCAGAAAGGTATGAAAAATACTACGTTAACACTCTAAATTATATTCTTCTATCACTTAACCAGCTATAAAACCCTGCTTTTACTCACAAAAACTTTTGTTGTAGGATAAAAATGATGAAAATCGTTATGGGTGATTTTTGATTTTTAAGGCATGAGAATTCCCTTTTAGAAGCCCATTTCTTCTTCCTCTCCTACCTGATTCTGAGGGGACAATCAAGTCTGAACAACCTAAGCATTTCCTAGTCCTACTGTTTTTTTAAGAGCAAAATGTCATTTTTCCTCACTTGTGCTAATGGACTAAAAGCTACCCTGACCGTGGGAACGCATACAAATTAGCTTTTCTCTGCACCACTATTTTAAACATCCATATCAAGGTTTAGACCGAGGTTAGGATATGCTCAGCCCAACCCAGCTACCATTTCAAATGTTTATGTAATTATAAAACCTCTATCACAGAACAAATTCAGGGACATTAGAAAGATGTTAATGGGTATCCATAATAGCTTACGAGAAAGGGTACAAAGAGGAAATTCAAGACCATGTTAATGGAATAAGAAGAGGCATTTCTAGGATCTTGCGCTTCTTATAAGTCAGAAATAGGAAGGAGGCTATTTCTCTCCAGGTTTGGTCCTATGGAGTCCAAATGGCAAATGTTTCTTTCAATAATAATGATGGCATTTATTAAGCGCTTACTATGTGCAAAGCACTGTTCTAAGCACTGGGGGGGGGGGATACAATGTGATCAAGTTGTCCCACGTGGGGCTCACAGTCTTAATCCCCAGTTTTACAGATGAGGGAACTGAGGCTCAGAGAAGTGAAGTGACTTGCCCAAGGTCACACAGCAGACATGTGGTGGAGTCGGGATTCAAACCCACGACCTCTGACTCCAAAGCCCGGGCTCTTTCCACTGAGCCACGCTGCTTTTCAAGATCTTATCCTCAGAAATAACCCAAAGACTAATTTACTATATTTTAGATAGACCAAGCAAAATTAAAATTAACAGCTAAAACACCAACCAAAACACATAAATAAAGTTAGAATGTGTTCATTTCTTTTAAAATCCTGCTACATTTGTAAGAAGCTACTCAATATTGTGCTATGGGAGAAAATATTTCTGACAGGCAAGGGAATAAATGTTGGTACTGCTCTTCCTATCTTTTTTAAGAGTACAATGAATACATACAAGGAATGGCTGAAAACTGCATTCAGATTTATGTAGCAATTTATTTGTAGATTGCAGCACTGTAAACGTGTCCTGTAGATGGCAGGTAAGACAGAGCAAGAAAGTCATTTTTTCCCCCAGACTGAAGATTAAAAATCACTAAAAATAACCTTGATATGAATGAGCTCTGACAAACCGACTCCTCCACCTCATTGTTTAACCTGTCTTTAAGGCTAATCTTACCATATTCAACTCTGATCCTTCTTATATTGTGGATGATAAATACCGCATTCATGAGAAGAAAACTGAAAATGCCAACTAGAACTATCAATCGTTTTGGTTATTCAGATTCCCCTCCCCTTTTCCTCCACTTCTTCCAGAAGACAGCAGATGTGCTCTTGTTGTGGACAGATGAGATCTACAGCGTCATGATTTATACATCATATTTTAATAAGACCTATTCTATCACTATTCAACAGGAAAGTACTCGAATCCTTCACAAATCAATAGAGCTGAGGGAGTTATTTCAACATCCCTTGTTTTATATTGTTAATCAGTCTTATATGAATCAATATCATTTCACTGTGTCTCGTACTAATGGAGGGGTATCAAATTCAGATGGAAAAAATGAACAAAATAGGCTCCTGGGCAATGTCATCTAACTCTCCTTGGTTTAACTGCTGTTCATTCAATCGTATTTATTGAACGCTTAGTGTGTGCGGAGCACTGTACTAAGTGCTTGGGAGAGTACAATATAACAATAAACAGAAACATTCCCTGATTGCAACGAGCTACCTGAACACTAACTCCAGGCACCAGTCACTTCTGAACTTTCTTCTTCAGTCCAGACACAACTGACACTGTGGGGGGGGGGGGCTCAAAAAATTCCCAAAAGAAAGGAGGCGAAAGGAAGAAGCAGAAGGGGGAGAATGGAGAGAAAGAATGAGGAAGGTGAGAGGAACCTTTAAATGTTCCATCATGGTTTCCTGCCATTCCACTCCAAAGCCCCAGTACCTGTACTGCATATGGCCCTCCAGACTACATAAATACTTGCCAGGGAGTAAGAGGACCTGGGTTCTAATCCCGTCTCTTCCAACTGTCTGCTGTGTGGCCTTAAACAAGTCACAACTTCTCTGTGCCTCAGTTACCTCGCCTGTAATTCAATACCTTTTCTCCCTCCTACTTAGACTGTGAGCCCCATGTGGGACCTTTGTTTTTTTAATGGTATTTGTTAAGCGCTTACTATGTGCAAAGCACTGTTCTAAGCGCTGGGGGGATACAAGGTGATCAGGTTGTCCCACATGGGGCTCACAGTCTTAATCCCCATTTTACAGATGAGGGAACTGAGGCACAGAGAAGTGAAGTGACTTGCACAAAGTCACACAGCTGACAATTGGTGGAGCCGGGATTTGAACCCATGACCTCTGACTCTAAAGCCCAGGCTCTTTCCACTATCTTATGAGAAGCAGCGTGGCTCAATGGAAAGAGCAAGGACTTTGGAGTCAGAGGTCATAGGTTTGAATCCCAGCTCTGCCAACTATCAGCTGTGTGACTTTGGGCAAGTCACTTAACTTCTCTGTGCCTAAGTTACCTCGTCTGTAAAATGGGGACTGAGACTGTCAGCCCCCTGTGGGACAACCTGATCACCTTGTAACCTTCCCAGCACTTAGAACAGTGCTTTGCACATAGCAAGCGCTTAATAGATGTCATTATTATTCCTACCCCAGTGTTTAGTACCCTACAGTAAGTGCTTAACGAATACCATAATTCCTATCACAAAGCCACGTTTGATACCCGGGAACCACACTCCCATATGCTTTCTTCTGACTTCCTTCTTTCAATAAAGCAACTGCTGAAATGAACTTCATCCAGGGAATTAGACAGTTGGCAATTTGTCCCACTCAAGTCGTATTTATTGAGCACTTACCCTAGAACACTGAACTAAGCGCTTGGAGAGCACACGTCAAAATGACTCGAGGACCTTACAATCTAGCAGAGGGAATGGACACTAAAATAAATTATCGGCAGGGGAAAATAAATGGAGTTAGAAGATATGCACCAAAGTGTTATGTGGGCTGGGGTATTCTCTGCCTAAACTCCCTTAACTTCCCCTTTATCAATCAATCAATCAATCGTATTTATTGAGCGCTTACTGTGTGCAGAGCATTGTACTAAGCGCTTGGGAAGTACAAGTTGGCAACAATTTTACTCATCAACCCTTTTGGCCTTTGTCATTTACACAGGTTTATCGATCAAAATTCAGTTGTTTGGCCTGCATATTAAGGTTGGAACATTTCAATACTGTGTTTTTAGAAACCTTTCATCAAGAGCACTTGTCATGCCTTCTAAAGGCAAGCCATTTCACTTTGCCTCAGTTCCCTCACCTGTAAAATGGGGATTAAGACTGTGAGCCCCATGTGGGATATGGATTGTGTCCAATCTGAATGGCTTGCATCACCCCCACCACTTAGTAGGGCCTGGCACAAAATAAGTGCTTAAATGTGGCTACATAAAAAGAAGTGACTCAGCAGCAATACAAACACTAAGAATAAGCTTCACTTCCTGTGCAAAAGATGTGCCAGACACACTCCGCAGGGAGATAAGGAAGAGACAAGAGTCAGATATGCAAGCAAGGAGGAAGAAACTGACAACACAATTGATGGCCTGAGGAAATGAGGAAAGGGAGAGAAGCAGGGGGTAGAGAAAGTATTGGGAAAAGGTCTCCAAAAAAAAAAAATTAGGAATACTTTATGACGTTCATTTGAAACACATTTTATTAGCCTTTTAGAATTTACCATTCCTGGTATGTGGTTTTGGAGGTCTGCCAGGGTTTGAGCCTTTCAGCCCCCATAGCCTGCCACTTGCAATCTATGTCCTTCAACTTGCTTTGCTTCTATCTCTTCTCTTCCCCCTCTCGCTGTCTTAGTACAAGCATGTCGCATAGATCCTTGGGGATATCTTCACTCTTCAGAAGCCTAAACTTGAGCTGTCTTTGATACATCATTTAGACTGTCAGTGTGCGGTTGGAGCGCAGCAGAAAAACAGTTGATCCTGGAGCATAGCAGAGGACAGCCGATCCTGGAAACTCCTCCACTACGGCTGCAGTGAGCCATGTCTTTCAAACCCTTCTTACACAAACTGAGAGTTGGTAATTTTTTAGATTGTGGCTGCTTCTGGGAAGATGTTTGGCACATTTCACGGAGTAAGACTAGAACAGTGCTGCTTCGTTTATCACCCTCATGGGGTCTGGAGACTTTTTTTCCCTGTCTGGCGATCACTACCCACTCAAGTGTTGAAATATTTCATTGCAAAGTACCAACAGCCGACATGCTGATTGTAATGGGTCCTTCGAATCTTTGGTAGAAATGCTCTTTCGTCTCACCCCAGTTTGCCATTGTGGGGGCATGTTTTTTGTTTCTTAGAATTGTATCTGCTATGCGCTTACTGTGTGCCAGGCACTGCAATAAGTGCTAGGGTAGATACAAGTTTGGAACCCAATCCATGTCCCCCACCCCCTTTATTATGCACCCTTAATTCACTGCTCCTTCAGCCCCACAGCACTTATGTACCTATCCATAATTTATTAATGTCTGTCTACCCCTCTAGACTGCAACCTCACTGTGGGCAGGGAACATGTCTACCAGCTCTGTTATATCGTACTCTCTCAAGCGCATAGTACAGTGCTCTACACAAAGTAAGCGCTCAATAAATATGCTTGATGGGCTCACAGTCTTAATTCCAATTTTACTGATGAGGTAATGAGGCAGAGAGAAGTGAAGTGGACTTGCCTACGAGGACAAGTGGCAGAGCCAGGATAAGAAGCCAGGTCCTGGCTCTTTCCACTAGAACACGCTGCTTCCCATAGTTATCCTCACATGGGCTGACAGGGTGGAAAAATGCTTTGAAAGGCAGGAGCAGGCAGTCATTTATATCTCTGAACACATCTAGAAGACTCAAGACCAGTGAATTCTTCACTGCTAATTGAACAGCTGAAAGCTGCTGGAAAGAGGGAAGTGTTTCCAAATTGTAAGCTTGTTCTGGGCCAGGAACAGGTATTCTAATGCTGTTGTGTTTTAGTCTCCCAAGTGCTTAGATCAGAGCTCTGCGCATAGTAAGCGCTCAATAAACACCAAAGATTAATTAATTTCCACCCTTTTCTCTGGGAACTGCCCAAAAGGAAGTTTAGTTTTGTTTATGCTTTGAGATATTTTAATGCAAGACTGATAGACAACAGATTCTATATACTAGATAACTATAAACACGGAAAAATTGGTCTTAAATTTCATGGCAAGGTTGGGAGGTGGAAGTAAATGATTCTTCCTTGACAATCTAAGGGATGTTAGTTGACTCAAAGATATACCTTTTCAGGAACAGAAGTAGATACGGAGAAATACACGGAGCTCAGAAGAGGCCAGAGGAAGAACAGGGAAGATTAAGATTTTGCTTACCCAGAATAAGGGGAGCAAAGGAAGGAATGTGGCTATTAATGGACATGCTCCTTTAGGTGTTGCTTGGGGAATTTTCATTATATAGAGAAGCAGCATGCCCTAGTGCATAGAACACAGGCCAGGAGATAGAGGGCCTGGGTTCTAATCACAGCTCTTCCACTTGTCTGCTGTATTCATTCATTCAATCGTATTTATTGAGCGCTTACTGTGGGCAGAGCACTGTACTAAGCGCTTGGGAAGTACAAGTTGGCAACATATAGAGACGGTCCCTACCCAACAGTGGGCTCACAGTCTAGAAGGGGGAGACAGAGAACAAAACAAAACATATTAACAAAATAAAAGAAATAGAATAAATATGTACAAATAAAAGAAATAGAGTAATAAATACATACAAACATATATACATATATATATAGGTGCTGTGGGGAGGGGAAGGAGGTAAGGCAGGGGGATAGGGAGGAGGGGGAGAGGAAGGAGGGGGCTCAGTGTGGGATCAGTCTCAATCCGCTGTATGACCCTGGGCAAGCTACAACTTCTCTGTGTCTCAGCTGCCTCATCTGTAAAATGGGGATTGAGACTGTGGGACATGGATTGTGTCTAATCTGATTAGCTTGTATCTACCCCAGCCTATAGTACAGTGCCTGGCACATAATCCCACTGTTGGGTAGGGACCGTCTCTATATGTTGCCAACTTGTACTTCCCAAGCACTTAGTACAGTGCTCTGCACACAGTAAGCGCTCAATAAATACGATTGATTGATTGATAATAATAATGATGATGAGGATGATGATTATGACATTTGTTAAGCACTTACTATGTGCAAAGCACTGTTCTAAGCACTGGAGCTGATACAAGGTAACCAGGTTGTCCCACATGGGGCTCACAGCCTTACTCCCCCCATTTTGCAGATGAGGTACCTGAGGCACAGAGAAGTTAAGTGACTTGCCCAAAATCACACAGCTAAGCGGTGGAGCTGAGATTAGAACCCACGACCCCTGACTCCCAACCTGTGCTCTTTTCCCTGAGCCACGCTGCTTCTCTGTAAGCAAACGCTTGACGAACACCACAAAACAGAAGTTCCAACTCTAAACCGTTTAACCACGTAGCATCCCCACCTGGCCAGGATGGAGCATACCAAACAAAACTATTTTATTGGAAAAACAAATTCTTAGGGAATACATTTTCTACACGGAATACTAGAGAAGACTGGAGCTTTGCAGTGATCCTGTAGTGCTTAACAAATTCTATTATTATTATTATTATTAATCAGGTTGGACACAGTCCATGTTCCACATGGGGTGCACGGTCTTAATCCCCATTTTACAGATGAAGTAACTGAAGCACAGAGAAGTGACTGGCCCCAAGTCGCACAGCAGACAAGTCGAGGAGCTGGGATTAAACCCCAGGTCTTTCTGATTCCCAGGCCTGGGCTCCTTCCACTATGTCACACTGATTCTCAATTATAGATCTATTTCCTATGTTATCTTTTAATACATTTCATATATTATATAGCTTATCTATTTTGATGGTATTGACACCGTCTACTTGTTTTGTTTTGTTGTCTGTATCCCCCTTCTAGACTGTACGCCCGTTGTTGGGTTGTGACAGTTTCTATATTTGCTGATTTGTTGCTGAATTGTAATAATAATAATAATGATGGTATTTGTTAAGCGCTTACTATGTGCAAAGCACTCTTCTAAGCACTGGGGAGGCTACAAGGTGATCAGGTTGTCCCACAGGGGGCTCACAGTCTTCACCCCCATTTTACAGATGAGGTAACTGAGGTACAGAGAAGTGACTTGTCCAAAGTCACACAGCTAATTGGCAGAGCCGGCATTCGAACCCGTGACCTCTGACTCCAAAGCCCGGGCTCTTTTCACTGAGCCACGCTGCTTCTCTGTACTTGTACTTTCCAAGTGCTTAGTCCGGTGCTCGGCACACAGTAAGCGCTCCAATAAATACGACTGAATGAGTGACTATCGAGCTGCATTTTCATTTAAAATCAGTGTCAAGGAAATATAAAAGAATCAGACCTCAGGCTTAGTGGGACAAATTCATGATGACCGCTTAGCTAGAGAGTACATGGCTCAGAGCAGACTAGTCTCTCATCACAACTCACCGTATACTGTAAACGCAAACAAGGTTCCGATGTGATTATCCTCATTAAAGACCAACAGTCTATGCCAAATCTTTCTCACTTAGTCGAGTGGTCCCCTGAATTGCTGCCAACCAAGAAGCATTAAGCCAGTATTAACCTGTTGGTGTCTGGCAGCAGCAGAAACCACTCAAAGGATTCGAACCGAACTAAAGGGAAGCCTCAAATATCAAAGAGGGGAACACATCAGATGGTGTTTGGAATAATTATCTCCCCATATGAGAAAGCACGAAGTGTCGGATTCTAATTTCAAGGAGGTGGGTTTCCACAAACTGTCTTCGAAATGAACTGAGCCGCCGATAAAGGGTTAAAAGGGAGTGGGGACTTATGGAGCTCGCATAATATCAGGTGTGGTTAAAAAGGATAAATAGCTTAGGTTTTGAAACCAATCACGGAGATAGGGTCTTTAAATGTTGAGTTCAGTTTAAAATGAGAGGAGAGGCATGATGCAGCATTTTTGGTACTTCATTTTTTAACCCGAGTTTGCCTGACTGCACTACAGGCCATTTTCTCTGGGCGAATACAGAGAAAAGCCAACTGACTTCATTCCTCGGTCAGTACGATTATGGAGCGTCGAGAGTTTTTATAGAGCTTCTAATGTGTGTAGAGCGCTGTACTGAACACCTTGGAGAGTTCGCTGGAGTGGGTACCCACGTGAAACTTACAATCTGTGGAGGCACAGATACAACAATACATTGCAGGCAAGAGGCAGCAGTAGGGCATATAAATATGAACATGGGTGTTATATTTATAATAATTATGGTACTTGTTAAGCGCTTACTATGTGCCAAGCACTGTTCTAAGCACTAGGATAGATACAAGTTAATCAGGTTGGACACAGTTCCTGCAGGGCTGGGCAGACTTCAGTGACATGGATAAAGGAAACAGGCAATTGGGGCATACAAAGCAGAGAGATTAAAGATTTACTGGGGAAGGCTTCCTGGAGATGTGATTTCAGAAGGGCTTTGTGGATGGGGAAGAGGTGTGGGTTGCGGATATGGACAAGGTGAAAGACAAGGGCATGACTGAGCAAAGAGGTTGGCAAGCACAAGACTCGGAAACCCGGCACAGAAATAATAATAACGACGGCATCTGTTAAGTGCTTACTACCTGCCAGGCACTGTACTAAGCACTGGGGTGGATACAAGCAAATCAGGCTGGGCACAGTCCCTGTCCCACATGGGGCTCACAATCTCAATCCCCCTTTTACAGCTGAGGTAACTGAGGCCCAGAGAAGTGAAGTGACTTTCCCAAGGTCACACAGAGGACAAGCGGCGGAGGTTAGAACAGAAAGGATGTTAGCGTGAGAGGAACTGAGTGGGGTGCAGTGAGGGATACGAGAGTGCACTTGGATTTGCTTCCTTCCTTCCTTCATTCAATTCATTCAATCGTATCTATTGAGCGCTTACTGTGTGCAAAGCACTGTACTAAGCGCTTGGGAAGTACAAGTTGGCAACATATAGAGACAGTCCCTACCCAACAACAGGCTCACAGCACACATACACATCCCAAATGCTTAGTACAGTGCTTTGCACATGGTAAGCACTCAATAAACATGATTGAAAGCTATTTATTTATGTTAACATCTGTCTCCCCGTCTAAACTGTACACTTGTGGGCAGGGAATGTATCTACCAACTCTGTTCTATTGTACGCTCCCAAACACTTAATACAGTGCTCTGCACACAGTAAGAGCTCAATAAATATGACTGATTGCTAAACAGAAGGAAGAGAGCTAAGAGCCTTAAAAACAATGGAAAGGAGGTCAAATTTTACATTTCCTCTATAATTTATTTTAATGTCCGTCTCGCCCTTTATTGGAAGCTCCTTTTGGGCAGTGATTGTCCCCAAAAGGAACTTTTTACTCTACCAAGCGCTTAGCCCCCTGGACTGTAAGTTCCTCTGGGGCAGTGACTGTACCCAAAAGGAACTGCTGTATTCCCCCAAGTGCTCAGCACAGTGTCTGTCCACAATGAGTGCTCAAAATTCCACTGATTGATTCATAAATGGGTAGGCATTGGAGGTTTATGAGGAGTGGGGAGATGGGTGAAGAATGACATTTTAGAAAAATGATCTGGGCAGCAGAGGAAAGTATAGACCGGAGAGGAGAGAAACTGGAGGCAGGGAGGTCAGAGAGGAGGCCGGCTAAGTGATTGAGCCAGGATGTGACAAATGCCTAGACCAGTATAGCAGCAATTTGAACGGAGAGGCAGGGGTGGATGTTAGAAATGCTGTGGAGGAAGAATCAACAGGACTGAATATGAAGGTTGAAAGTGGGAGGAGTCGAAGACAATGCCCAGGTCGAAGACTTAAGAGATGGCGTGGATCATGGCGTGGTCAACTTTGATGGTCAGGTTAGGTGGAGGAGAGGTCATCTGTGTTGAGATCATCTGAGGCAGGAGGAAATCCGAGGGAGCAGAGAAAGAGCGGGCTTGGACCTAGTGAGGTGGTAGGTGAAGCTGTAGGAGTATATGAGAGAACAGTGCTTTGCACATGTGCTTAATAAATGCCATCATTATTATTATGATTATTATATGACCTCCCCAAGGGAATGACTATTTGAGGAGAAGAGAAAGAACAGGACATTATGACCCACCTACAGTTTGGGGGTGGGAAGCATAGGAAAGGTTGGTGGAAATAATAATAATAATAATGATAGTATTTGTTAAGTGCTTAAGTGTCAAGCACTGTTCATTCATTCATTCATTCAATCGTATTTATTGAGCACTTACTGTGTGTAGAGCACTGTACTAAGCCCTTGGGAAGTACAAGTTGGCAACATATAGAGACGGTCCCTACTCAACAACGGGCTCATAGTCTAGAAGGGGGAGAGAGACAACAAAACAAAACATGTGGACAGGTTTCAAGTCATCAGAATGAATAGAAATAAAGCTAGACTAAGCATTGGGGTGGATACAAGCTAATCAGGGTGGACACAGTCCCTGTCCCATGTGGGGCTCACAGTCTCAGTCTTCATTTTACAGAGGAGGTAAGTGAGGCCCAGAGAGGTGAAGTGACTAGCCCAAGGTGACACAGCAGACAAGTGACGCAGCCAGGATTAGAACCCAGGTCCTTCTGAGTTCCAGGCCCATGCTCTATCTACTGGGCCACGCTGCTTCCTTAGATATAGAGGTATTGGCCAAAGGGAGGAATCCCACGAGACAATGGTGCCAGAAAAACCAAGGTTAGATCATGTTTTCAGGAGAACGAGTGGTCCATAGCAAAGAGATTTTAGAATGGAAAGACATCAGGGTTTCCTATAAAATTCAGAGCTAAAAAACTCCTCTTTAAACATAAAAATTTATTGGCATGTAACTGTTCTGGGACAGTATCCTCATTTGTAAAACTGCTAAATGTACCTATTACTAAAGTACTTTAAAAAAAATACTAGCCTGTTCGAGGAGCCGTAAAGACTTGTGTTCCATTGCAACCAATGCAAACATAATTTGGACACAGTTTCTAGTAAAGGTGAAAATCAAAATGCGGACAGCCTGAACAGGTTTATGGGGTTTTAAAAAACAAAACCAAACTAGAAGTAACCACAAATCAACCATTTTCATTTCTTTAAAATGAATGAAAGGGTCCGCCATCTACCCTCCATACTACCAGAAACCTGGAAAGCAAGGCAGAGTCAAAGGATAAAACTTTGTGAACTAATTCAGCAGCATCAGGCCCCACCACACTAATACCCTACTTGGTAAACTTGGATTTAATATTACCACACGACTGACCTGATGTCTCAAGTTAGCCTACTAAAATCACTACTGTCATTTCCCATTCAAACTAATTCTGTGGCCATAAATTAGCAGTGCTTAAATACTTTCTTCACCAGCATAAGCCTGAGTTATTGAACTGCCTCAAGTAGTGAACTGTTAAACTGCTCATCCCACCTATTTCTGGTGCACCCTCCAACACCATGCTTCAACTTAAGTCTATATAGTGGGGTACACGGGGACCGAAGAGAAAAGTAATGATTTTGCTCCATGAGGGAGCTGGAGAAGTTGGGTTTTTGGGGTTTTTTTAATGGTATTCGCTAAGCGCTTACTGTGTGCCAGGCACAGTAAGCGCTCAATAAATACAACTGAATGAATGAATGTAATAAGCACTGGGATGGATATAAGCTTAACAGGTTGGACACAGTTCCTGTTCCACATGGGGCTCACAGTCTTAATACCCATTTTACAGATGAGGTAACTGAGGGACACAGAGAAGTTATGTGACTTAGCCAAGGTCACACGGCAGACAAGCCGCAGGGCCAGGATTATAACTCAGGTCCTTCTGGGCTCTGATTTTGTCACTCCAGACTAAAATTCACTAGGCACTGCTGTCCAACGCCCAGAGAACACCGCCGCAAATGGTCCTCTGGACTTCACGTGGGGTTTTCCAGGCCTACTTCTAACTCCTGACTTAAGCTTTTAAATGGTTGCAAGGTATCATGTCAGTGAAACAAAGTTCAAAGCCAGAAAAATCGTTTTATTTTTGGAACAATGTCCTTAATCCAAAGAACCAATAAATAATCTGTTAAATGTACCATGAATTAAAAGAGGGCTCAGCAGAGAAAGAGGAGTATCAGAGGGTAAGAAAAGATTAGAAAGCAGCATGGCCTAGTGGAAAGAGCCCGGGCTTGGAAGTCAGAGGGCGTGGGTTCTAATCCTGGCTCTGCCACTTGTCTGCTGTGTGACCTTGGGCAAGTCATTCAACTTCTCTGTGCCTCAGTTACCTCATCTGTAAAATGGGGATTAAAAGTGTGAGCCCAACATGGGACAACCTGATTACCTTGTATCTACCCCAGTGCTTGGAACATAGTAAGCACTTAAGAAATACCACAATTGTTGTTTTTATTAGGGGGGAAAAAAGGAATGCACAGTAGGAATAGGGTGAATGATCTACATTTCCAGTCCCTGGAGGAGAGGATTAGAGCCAATTTGAAAAGATTAGTCAGTCCACACTGAGCCACATATCACACTCTCTTTTTTACCTCAGTCATCCTGTGAGTGTGTGACGATTTGTGCATATTGGGTAGAAAACAAGCAGGCAACCAAGGGGAGAGCATATGCAGACTAAAAACTAACGGAGATCTGGCCCAATTCCATTTGTCGGGACAGGATTTAAGGTAGGCCATTTCCTGCTACTTATAACATTTAAAAATAACAGGGATACCAAGAGGTTATTTGGTTAATTAATCTATCGCATTTATTAAGCGTTTACTGAGAGCAAAGCACTTGGGAGAATATAATACAACAGACTTCATTTATTCATTCAATTGCATTTATTGAGAGCTCACTGTGTGCAGAGCTGGGAAGAGGACAATACAACAATAAACAGACACATTCCTTGCCCACAACCAGTTTAAAGCCTAGAGTTTCCCTGCAGTGGATTGCAAAGTTCACGTGGGCAGGGATTAGGCGTCATTATTTAGTTCTGCAATCTGCACACAGTAGGCGCTCACAAAAAACTAGTGATGTTGATCTCAATCTAGCTCCCTAATTCATTCACTCATTCAATCGTATTTATTGAGCGCTCACTGTGTGCAGAGCACTGTACTAAGTGCTTGGGAAGTACAAGTTGACAACATACAGAGACGGTCCCTACCCAACAATGGGCTCACAGTCTAGAAGACTGTGCCAAATGCAGGCAGGTATGTGACAACCATGGAAATCAGAAGGTTATTATTAATAATAATAATAATGATGGCATTTATTAAGTGCTTACTATGTGCAAAGCAATATTCTAAGCGCTGGGGAGGTTACAAGCAGCGTGGCTCAGTGGAAAGCGCACGGGCTTTGGAGTCGGAAGTCATGGGTTCAAATCCCGGCTCCGCCCAATTGTCAGCTGTGTGACTTTGGGCAAGTCACTTTGACTTCTCTGTGCCTCAGTTACCTCATCTGTAAAATGGGGATTAAGACTGTGAGCCCCCCTGTGGGACAACTTGATCACCTTGTAACCTCCCCAGAGTTTAGAACAGTGCTTTGCACATAATAAGCACTTAATAAATGCCATCATTACTATTATTATTATTATTAGTTCTTAGGGTCTTTCCTCATGAGTTGTACACCCACTTCTCTTATAATGTACGCATTAAATTCTTGAAGGATTTAATCTTGTGGGAAAAGTGTCCTTCTGGGTTTGGTCTCCAACCCTTGTTTTAAAAACAAAACTTTTAGGGAAATAGTACAAGTACTTTAAAAGGAAAATACAGTCCCTCACATGTGATGGGCAGAAAATGAGGTGACATTTTCTACCGAACAAATTTAAATATAATCAATTTAATCTAGTGGTGCTTATTTGGCAAAAATATACAACTAATCTGGTAATCTGATATAATTTTTTTCGCTGATGGTATTCTTAGATAAAATTGACTTGGATGCCACAGTTACTACATTATTTACTAACATACTTCCAGAATGGCTTTTCACATCATGTTCTGGATAGAAGGTGAGAGCAGAATTAGAGAACAATTACAGAAATGTGAGTTTTTCTTAACATGGACCTCTACCCCTGTATCAGAGGAGAACTACATGTATCCCTCTCTACTATGAGCTCGTCGTGAGTGGGAAAGGTGTCTACCAAGTGCTTAGTTCTGTGCTCTGCTCACAGTGAGCACTCAACAAATACGATTGATTGATATACAGAATGAGAAGCGGCATAGCCTAGTAGACAGAGCACAGGCCTGGAAGGAGGAAGAACCTGAGTTCTAATCCCAACTCTGCTGCTTGTCTGCTGTGTGACCTTGGACAAGTCACTCAACTTCTCTTTGCCCCAGTTACCTCATCTGTAAAACGGGGATTAAGGCTGTGAGCCTGGTGAGGGATATGGGATGGGTCCAACCTTATTAATTTATACCTACTCCAGCACTTAGTACAATGCCTGGCACATAGTAAGTGGATAACAGAAAGCATTTTTTAAAATCCCTTCAACACGAGGGTTGTCTTCTAGGAAAAGCTTGCATAAGAGAACACTCAAGTCACAGTACTCCCCAGCCTGTGCATAAGCCCTTACTTCCCAAGTTCAAATAGGCTTCACGTCGTCAGGAGACGTTCCCTAATTCCTTCATCATCATCATCATCAATCGTACTTATTGAGCACTTCCTGTGTGCAGAGCACTGGACTAAGCGCTTGGGAAGTACAAGCTGGCAACACATAGAGACAGTCCCTACCCAACAGCGGGCTCACAGTCTAAAAGGGGGAGACAGAGAACAAAACCAAACATACTAACAAAATAAAATAGAATAGATATTTACAAGTAAAATAAATAAATAAATAGAGTAATAAATATGTACAAACATATATACATATATTTTAAGCACTGACTCTATGTAAGGCCCTGTACTAAATTCAGCGGAAGATTCAGGAAAACAGGAATCCGGTTTCTTGGCATACACCCAAAATGAACGGGAAAAAAACCCCCAAATCCCAAAACAAAAAAACCCAGAACATATGGCAGATATTTTTAGGGGTCTGTTTTGTCTTATCTCTTTATCTTCAAACCAAGTGCCCCCCCAACCCCAAGCAAAATAAAAATAAAAACAAAAAACCAACTTTAGAATCATCATCCAGCCTACTGCTCCTAATTGGCTTGCTCTCATGGTATCTCATAGTGGACTCTAGACAGACTGGAATTTCTGGAAATATAAAATAAAATGCCAAGAAAGCCAAGTTTGGAATACATGAGGAATCTTTCACTACCCAGAACAGATATTTTTGAAAAGTGAAATTCTGCATCTCTAACCCATTTTCTCAATGACATTCCCTTTAACAACTAAGACCGGGTGACTTATTCCAAGATGCTTTCTAGTTCTGATTGAAAAAGGCAAATAAATAAAAAAACCCTCCCAAACAAATTTACTATTGCCAGATAAATTATTAATTATATTTATTGAGTGCTTACCATGGGCAGAGCACATACATGCTTAGGAGGATACAATATAACAGAGCCGGCAGACATGTTCCCTGCCCACAACTAGCTGATAGTCTAGAGAGTAAGTTTACCATTAATAATGATGGCATTTATTAAGCGTTTACTATGTGCAAAGCACTGTTCTAAGCGCTGGGGAGGTTACAAGGTGATCAGGTTGTCCCACGGGGGGCTCACAGTCTTTATCCTCATTTTACAGATGAGGTAACTGAGGCACAGGGAAGTTAACTGACTTGCCCAAAGTCACACAGCTGACAATTGGTGGAGCCTCTTGGAGGAGGTGAGCCTTCTGGCCTTGATCAGTTTTCTTCCTTGGACTTTTTCTGGTCTTCTCAGTTTTGTTTTACGGACTATTTGCCTTTTCCTCAAACACTAGTGAGTTTGTTTATTTTCTATTTCTCTAATTGGACAATTTCTTCGTTTTTCAGTGGCAAGCGAAGTGAAATAAGACAAAATTACAACTGTTAAAATATCTTTATCAAATACATTTTACAGCTTGAGACAAAACTGGAAGAGATTTCTCTCCATTCTGCATTTCTCAAAAATGGAAAAAAAGGTTAGTTTCCCATTTTCCCTATGTTTTCCTGTTTTTCAGTTGTGCTATAGCCTTCTGAAATGGCTTCTATATCATCCTCATAGAATGCCTGCATGGTTGTGTTTTAAAAATATTTGCAGTAAAAACAGAATAAGATGAAGAAATTTGACATTTTGATAGATTTAAAGTTACAGTTTTAAATACTTATTGGTGCTTATTAGGCACACCTTAGACTTTTAAAAAGATAATAATAATAATAATAATAATAATAATAATAATAATAATAATGGCATTATTGGGGGAGGTTACAAGGTGATCAGGTTGTCCCACAGAGGCTCACGGTATTAATCCCCATTTTCCAGATGAGGGAACTGAGGCCCAGAGAAGTTAAGTGACTTGCCCAAAGTCACACAGCTGACAACTGGTGGAGCTGGGATTTGAACCCATGACCTCCGACTCCAAAGCCCGGGCTCTTTCCACTGAGCCATGCTTCAATTATGACCTAAATGGTCCAGGTGTGCTGTAACATATGGTGTCATTGCTCAACTGGGATAGGACACCATGGAAGAACTAGGAAACAACCTTACCACCACCCGGATCTGTTTGGATAATAATAATAATAATAATAATAATAATAATAATAATAATAATAACATTTATTAAGTGCTTATTATGTACAAAGCACTGTTCTAAGCACTGGGGAGGTTACAAGGTGATCAGGTTGTCCCACGGGGGGCTCACAGTCTTAATCCCCATTTTACAGATGAGGTCACTGAGGTCCAGAGATGTTAAGTGATTTGCCCAAAGTCACCCAGCTGACAAGTGGCGGAGCCGGGATTTGAACCCGTGACCTCTGACTCCAAAGCCCGGGCTCTTTCCACTGAGCCACGCTGCTTCTTGCTTCACAAACTGACCAAATAAAAGCAGTCTAGGAAGAAATGACTGTGCACAGATGCGTGGGGTCAGTCAAGGTGTGATGCTGCTACACAGCCTCTGCCTCAGCTTTACTGCAACCATATTACACTTGGAGTCTTTGAGTTTTTGCCACTTTGTAGTGTTGAATACCATAAATTCAGGAGAGGCAAGAGTGTAAGAGTGACCTACGAGCGATGGACATACTAACCAAAACATCCTAAAAATGTCAGTCTGGAAGGGATTTTGAACCACCTAGCCCCTCCCCAAAGGTAACGATGACAAATGAAGATACTTAAAGGACACCCTAAAGCTAGTACCTGAATTCACGCGTCCTTCCAAAGAGAGAAGCTGAATGTGCTCTACAGTTCTGTTTCAGACTTGAGTGCCACATTAACATTTACTTAATAATAATAATAATAATGATGGCATTTGTTAAGTGCATACTATGTGCAAAGCACTGTTCTAAGCGCTGGGGGGATACAAGGTGATCAGGTTGTCCCATGTGGGGCTCACAGTCTTAATCCCCATTTTACAGATGAGGTAACTGAGGCTCAGAGAAGTTAAGTGACTTGCCCAAGGTCACACACCAGACATGTGGCGGAGCCAGGATTCAAATCCATAACCTCTGATTCCAAAGCCACACCTTCCACTGAGCCACACTGCTTCTACTTTCATTCATTCATTCAATCATATTTATTGAGTGCTTACTGTGTGCAGAGCACTGTACTAAGCGCTTGGGAAGTACAAGTTGGCAACATATAAAGACGGTCCCTACCCAACAGCGGGCTCACAGTCTAGAAGATTTCTACTTGATTTCACCATGCAAAGAGATCAGAAAGGTTTGCTGATACGAATCTATATAAGAATGCTAGAGCCCCATCCTGGCGTTATCTAGGCAATCAATCAATGACATTTATTGAGCGCTAGAGTTAGCAGACAGGTACCCTGCCCACAATGAGCTTAAAGGCTAGAGAAAACTATGATCTCTCTAGATTTTGGGAGAGGCAGTGTGCTAGCAACTTAAACTAGTCGCAATAAAGATGTGGGCTATATCCAGTTCTGAATGATGAGCCATACTAGCTCATCTCAACTGAGAGTCTAGTGGTGAAGAGGAGGGACAGGATGTAAAATATCTCAGTCTCCCTGCCTGGCAGAATGTTAAATTCAGGTCTAGTCATGTATATGAACCCCAAATATTAACAATGTGCAGTGCATTCTGTGGGTGCCCAACTGATACTGACTTACTTCCAGAGGTAGACAGTTATCACGCCACAGATTATAAGAAGCTAATGAACTGTTGTATACTCTATTACACGCTCAAGGAGTTAGAACACAAAGAGGAAAATATGGAGTTTATAATGTTTAATATTCACATTTGCATCAGCAGAGAGAATAGCTAAAATATCTGGGTCCTATTTAGTTACCCTGTACGCAGCACACTATTAGTTCTCCAGGCTAATGGAGGGGAGAGATTGCAGAGGTAACTGAAATGCTTGGTAACTACAATACACACTTCTCCAGGAGTAAGTTAATTTTAAGCTCTCACAAAGTGACATGGGGCTCACCAGCATTTAATTCAGGATAATAATCCAGACTTTCAGGGTTTAGGCTGGATGGTTATTGTTAGAGTGGTTTATGCATGTTTTCATGGAGCAACATGTCTATGCCCAAACATAACCACAGTAACGCATCGCAGCTAAGAGTCTAGTGGTGAAGAGGAAAGGCAGGATGTAAAATATCTCAGTCGCTCTGCCTGGCAGAATGTTTAATTCAAGCAGGGGGCGGGGATTCAGATAATTAAAAATTGATCAAGTAGAGATGCCTACACCTCTTCAATTCTCTCTTTCTAAATTTCCTAGAAAAATGACAGTAAAAATAAGTGAACATTTACTCAGGAGGCTAGACTGGATTTTCAATAATGACCAAGTTATAATTCTTTCAGGGTAACCTAATTTTGCCTCTCCAACTTCACCAGACATGCAGTGGTTATGGTAGCAAAAAAATGACTTTAAAAAGACAAATACACTATCATTTCAAATGCCCCCTACCTTAACTTGACAGTGCTTGTGTGTATCTCTTTTGTCTACTTCTCCTCTCTTCACAGAAAAAGAGATCATTAATTTCCAATTGGGCAGGGTAAGCTGATCCTGAAAACAAGTACCACCATTAACCTGCAGTTGGGCTCCCTATAATGCACGGGCCCATCTTGAATCCTGGAATGGTTTCAATCAGTCAGCCAATCAATGATAATTATTGAGCACTTATTGCATGCAGAGCACTGTACTAAGCACTTGGGAGAGTACAATATAAAAGAGTGGGTAGACACATTTCCTGTCCACAAGGAGTTTACTGTCCAGAGAGGGAGACAGAAAATAAAACCAATTATGGATATGTACATAATTGCCACGGGTGCCATGACAACTTTATTTTAGAAAAAATCATTTGGGTTGGGGAAGAGATCTGATAATAATAGGTAGAAACTAGTCCCACTAATATGGTCCAGAAAGATAGACCTTTATGGGCAGTTTTACTATGGGGACCACCCTCCCCACCCCCGACCCTCATCGCTCTATAAGATCTACGCTTCATCAGTTTATACTTTGTTAGTATTTGACCAAAGGGTCTGTAGAACATCTTTCACCAATACACAATACATAACTCAGAATCCTGCAAAACTTCAACATCTAGGAAAAAGATGTTTCATCTACCAAAAAGTCTTAAAGTGATCTATATGGATGACGTTATATAAACACTGCCAACACAGAGTACAAGATTTCAAAATCCAAAAGGAAAAATAGTTCAATGAGTAGCCGAAAATTTAGCCCATTTTTACCCAAGGCCACATCCTGGGATCTTTCAATGGGCCTGATTTGAAATGAATCACGGAATGGGAAATGGTAGCAATTCTAGTATTTCTTAAGAGCCAATTTAGAAAGAAAGGAAATGGGGAAGTAAATTGCATGACAATAATACCATTTTGTTGCTTCTTTCCTGTAGCATTATAACTTGAAAGATCAAGAATTGGTTTGTAGGCCACAAAAAATAATGCATGACTTTTTTTAATGGTATTTGTTAAGTGCTTACTACGTGCCACGCAATCCTAGGAGCTGGGATAAACACAACATAATCAATTTGGACCCAGTCCATGTCCCACATGGGGCTCGCAGTCTTACCCCCCATTTTACAGATAAGGCACAGAGAAGTTAAGTTACTTGCCCAAGGTCACAAAGCAGATACGTGGCAGAGCTAGGATTAGAACCCGGGACGTTTTGACTCCCAGGCTCATTCATTCATTCATTCAATCGTATTTATTGAGCGCTTACTGTGTGCAGAGCACTGTACTAAGTGCTTGGGAAGTACAAGTTGGCAATATATAGAGACGGTCCCTACCCAACAGTGGGCTCACAGTCTAGAAGGGTCCACTAAGAACACACTGCTTCTCTACATTCATTGAGAAACGTAGAGCAACTTCACTAAAACTGGTTCTAGGCAATGGAAAAGGACAAGAATCTATCGCGATAGAAAAGATCCCAAAGATTTCACGGTTATAACGAGATACCACGCACTAAGGTACATTTACATTACACTGTTCTTCTTGCCTATCAAAAGGTACTGAAATTTATTATTAGTAGTAACAATATTAAAAAATAATTGTGGTATTTCTTAAGTGCTTACTCTGTGCCAAGCATTTTTCAAAGTGCTGGAAAAAGGTACAAGACCATCAGGTCAGAAACAGTCCCTGTCCCACACAGGGCTCGCAATCTAAGTGAGAACGAGAACACAAACTGAATTCCCATTTGAAAGATGAGGGAACTGAGGCGCAGAGAAGTGAAGGTCACACATAACCATTACAAAAATCGTGGGAATACAATTGCGAAAGGTTTGGGAAGGGAACTTGTAACACTTTAATTTGTGGGTATCCTGGTTTAGTCCTCTTCATATTCTGTACGTAGCAAAAGGCATGAAAATAAAAACTAAGAACTGACACACTTGAAAAGGTCTATAGCTAGGCCAGTGACCGGTTTCTTTTCCTGAGGTCTAACCAAAAAATACTTCATTAGCAGCAGCACGTAAGCAGTTCAATAAAGTCTTTGGACCAATTCCCCTCAGTGACTGGAGCTGGTTCAGTAATTTGAGAAATGATTCATTTTGGTTTGAGCTTTAGTCCACAGTGTTGACTGGACAGGGAGTGTATCTGCTAATTCTGCTGTACTGTACTCTTCCGAGGGCCTAGTACAGTGCTCTGCACATAGTAAGTGCCCCACAGCACCTGTATATATGTTTGTACAGATTTATTACTCTATTTATTTTACTTGTACATATTTACATATTCTATTAATTTTATTCTGCTAATATGCTTTGTTTTGTTGTCTGTCTCCCCCTTCTAGACTGTGAGCCCGCTGTTGGGTAGGGGCCGTCTCTATATGTTTCCGACTTGTACTTCCCAAGCGCTTAGTACAGTGCTCGGCACACAGTAAGCGCTCAATAAATATGATTGAATGAATGAACAACACTAATATATTATTGAGACTATATATAATGTATTATATATCTCCAGAATTTAGGGATTACAATATAGAAAAACTCCATATAAATGAAGACCTACCTGTACTACACTATATATGGCTTAAACAGCATTAAGCATAGAACTTGCACACAACTGTTCCTTTTGATATCATAACTGGATTCCATTTAGATAGATGTGCATTTTCATAATAATAATGGTATTTGTTGAATGCTTACTATGTGCCAAGCACTGTTCTGTGCACTGGGGTAGATACAGGGTAATCAGGTTGTCCCATGAGGGGCTCACAGTCTTAATTCCCATCTTCCAGATGAGGTAACTGAGGCACAACAGACAAGTGGCAGAGCTGGTATGTGAACCCAAATCCTCTAACTCCTAAGCCTGCGCTCTTTCCACTAAGCCACACTGCTTCTCTACTGCTGTTTCAGAACAATATTCCCTAATTTCATAACAGCTGATGTAGCTAAAACATGCAGAAATGACATTCATTATGGAAGAACTAGGTGTATATATGCACTATAAACTGAAGTCAAAATTTAACAATACTTTCTGACCTTGTGAAAGGATAACATAGTTGGGTAAATATTTTCCAACAGTGAATGCCTACAATTCAAAATTAAATTGTTAGTGCTAAAAATTCCAGGCGAGGGAATACATTTTTATAAATGGTATTTGTTAAGCACGATGTGTTGGATACTGTACTAAGTGCAGGGGTAGATGCAAGCTAATCAGGTTAGACACAGTCCATGTCCCACATGGTGTTTACAGTCTTAATCCATATTTTACAGATGAGGTAACTGAGGCTCAGAGAAGTTGAGTGACTTTCCGAAGGTCATACAGCAGACAAATGGCAGAGATGTGATCAGACCTCAGGTCTCCTGATTCCCAGGCAAATGCTCTACCCACGAAGCCATGCTGCTTCTCAAGAAATAACATATTTTAATTTTCTTAAACTGTCTTACCCTCTGTTTTTCCAGTTAGTATAACTGGAAACGTAAACCAAAGCCAACTATGATAGAGGGGAAAAGTCATACATACACAGAAAAAAACCACTGAATGCATGTTCTGTACTTTGAAGCATCCTAATGAAGTGTAATGCTGGGCACTGGATTTCATCGCCTCTAATAAGGCCATCACACCTGAAAACACATATAGTGTATGGAATTTGGAAGGAAAAAAATAATGTTTCCGCTTGTTTGTTTGAATCCAAAAACATTTCTTCAATCTTCCCCTTGCACCTTTCCATGGAAGTCTTCAGGTATGTAATAAGCTCTTCCTTCACATGTGTCTTTCTCCCTTCAAATGATTTAGGCTTATCAATCAATCAATCAATCGTATTTATTGAGCGCTTACTGTGTGCAGAGCACTGTACTAAGCGCTTGGGAAGTACAAGTTGGCAACATATAGAGACAGTCCCTACCCAACAGTGGGCTCACAGTCTAAAAGGGGGAGACAGAGAACAAAACCAAACATACTAACAAAATAAAATAAATAGATTAGATATGTATAAGTAAAATAGAGTAATAAACATGTACAAACATATATACATATATACAGGTGCCGTGGGGAAGGGAAGGAGGTAAGATGAGGGGGATGGAGAGGGGGACGAGGGGGAGAGGAAGGAAGGGGCTCAGTCTGGGAAGGCCTCCTGGAGGAGGTGAGCTCTCAGTAGGGCCTCAAAGGGAGGAAGAGAGCTAGCTTGGCGGATGGGCAGAGGGAGGGCATTCCAGGCCCGGGGGATGACGTGGGCCAGGGGTCGATGGCGGGACAGGAGAGAACGAGGCACGATGAGGAGATTAGCGGCAGAGGAGCGGAGGGTGAGGGCTGGGATGGAGAAGGACAGAAGGGAGGTGAGGTAGGAGGGGGCGAGGGGATGGACAGCCTTGAAGCCCAGGGTGAGGAGTTTCTGCCTGATGCGCAGATTGACTGGTAGCCACTGGAGATTTTTGAGGAGGGGAGTAACATTCCCAGAGCGTTTCTGGACAAAGACAATCCGGGCAGCAGCACGAAGTATGGATTGAAGTGGGGAGAGACACAAGGATGGGAGATCAGAGAGAAGGCTGATGCAGTAGTCCAGACGGGATAGAATGAGAGCTTGAGCGAGCAGGGTAGCGGTTTGGATGGAGAGGAAAGGGCGGATCTTGGCAATGTTATGGAGCTGAGACCGGCAGGTTTTGGTGACGGCTTGGATGTGAGGGGTGAATGAGAGAGCGGAGTCGAGGATGACACCGAGGTTGTGGGCTTGTGAGACGGGAAGGATGCTAGTGCTCTCAACAGAGATGGGAAAGTCAGGGAGAGGGCAGGGTTTGGGAGGGAAGACAAGGATTTCAGTCTTGGACATGTTGAGTTTTAGGTGGTAGGCAGACATCCAGATGGAGATGTCCTGAAGGCAGGAGGAGATGTGAGCCTGGAGAAAGGGGGAGAGAGCAGGGGCAGAGATGTAGCTCTGGGTGTCATCAGCGTAGAGATGATAGTTGAAGCTGTGGAAGCGAATGAGGTCACCAAGGGAGTGCGTGTAGACCGAGAACAGAAGGGGACCAAGCACTGAACTTTGGGGAACCCCCACAGTAAGGGGATGGGAGGGGGAGGAGGAGCCTGCAAAAGAGACTGAGAATGAACGACCGGAGAGATAAGAGGAGAACCAGGAGAGGACGGAGTCTGTGAAGCCAAGGTCGGATAGTGTGTTGAGGAGAAGGGGGTGGTCCACAGTGTCGAAGGCAGCTGAGAGATCGAGGAGGATTGCTCTGTGCCCTTGTTAACTGGGGGCACCATCTGGCTCAACTTTCATTTGGAAAATATTCTCTGTTCAATCTCTTTTTAATAATAAAAATAATAATGATGGTATTTGTTAAGCACTTACTATATGCAAAGCACTATTCTAAGTGCTGGGGAGGTTACAAGGTGACCAGGTTGTCCCAAGGGGGGCTCACAGTCTTAATCCCCATTTTACAGATGAGGTAACTGAAGCACAGAGAAGTTAAGTGACTTGCCCAAAGTCACACAGCTGACAGCTGGCGGAGCCAGGAGTTGAACCCATGACCTCTGACTCCAAAGCCCGTGCTCTTTCCACTGAGACATGCTGCTTACGTCTACCCAATCCAGTCTCCCTGGATCAGTCATGAAGGTACAAGTGGGTTCCATCCCACAGATAGATTGGACATATCGGCCCAGAGAACAGGGTCGTGAGAGTATTTTTATTTAGTATAAATAAATATGTATTTATATTTGAGTATTTAGCTACTCAAAAGGATCTCTTGTAAATCCCTAAAGGGAGGGCAAGCACGGCCTCTCTCTGGAATCTCCCTGGAAGAACAAAACACTGTATGAAATGAGGTTGGGTCCAGGCTTCCGCAGAGGGTATAAACCTGGCCCAAATTAGTGATTCGTTTCCTTGTAACGGCAAGGTTGTGTTTTTGGAGAACCTCGGGTGATGGAAGACTCCTGCCTTAAATGACTCCATGGGAAGCAGAGTGGTCAACTGCACAGAGCACGGACCTGGGTTCTAATCCCAGCTCCGCCCCTTATCTGTGTGATCTTGAGCAACTCACTTCACTTTCCTGTCCCTCAGTTACCTCATCTTTAAAATGGGGAATAAGACTGTGAGCCCCGTGTGGCACATGAACTATGTTCAACAACCCGATTAGCTTGTATCTACCCCATTGCTTAGAACAGTGCCTGGCACATAGTAAGCGTTTAACAACTACCATTAAAAAAAAAAGGAGAACAGATATAATCGTTTCCCCTGACACCCAGTGCTCCTGACAGATATTCATCGTCAGAAGAACAGTTCCTAATTCTGGTGGGACACAGTATCCAAAATACATATTGTGGAGACATATAATATACGAGAATTGCCTTAGGTTCCATAGAACCAGCCTAGGCCACAGTTAATTAGTAGTGCTTATTGAGTCCTTCTTACGTGCTTGTTGCCAAAGTGCAGGTATACTGCTGGGCCCAGAAACGTTGCTGCTATTAATGCCGAAGTTCTGAAAATGACTAAAAAGTGCCAGGCTGCTTGAAACACGCTCTATAAAGCCCTTTTCTCACCACAATCCTCTTAAATGTCACCTGGTGCGACAACAATCATGTGGCTTAATTTTATTTCTGTTGTTTTTGAACAGTCTTCCTTCTAACCCCTTGCCGACTACTGAAACAACAGTTGACAACACGCTTTTGTGATAACATATTGGTTTGCAGGAATGTAACTACTGTGATGTGCTGGGAATGGATTTTTTTGAGGTTATTATTGTTACTACTATTATTATTATTATTGTGGTATTTGCTTAGCGCTTACTATATACGTCAGGCATTTTCTAAGCGCTGGGGTAGATACAAGATAATCAGGTTGGACATAGTCCATGTCCCAAATGGGGCTCACAGTTTTAATCCCCATTTTACAGAAGAGTAACAGGCACAGAGAAGTGAAGTGACTTGCCCACGGTCACTCCGCAGACATGTGATGGAGCTACAATTAGAACTCACATCCCCTGATTCCCAGGCCTGTGCTCCTTCCACCGGACCACACTGCTCTAGTTAACTTAGAGCCCTGAGAAAGTCATATTAATTTTCAGAAGCTGTTACAAAGTACAAGCATCCCACACGGAAGGGCCACCCTGCGTTACATATATGCTGGAGCTATATACAGCCATTATGGCTCCATATATCGAGTCACAAGACATAAATCAGGGATTCACTCTCTTGACCCCCCGGCTCCCTCCAGTTATCACCCCATTTCCCTCCTACTATTCCTCTCCAAACTCCTCGAGCGAGTCGTCTGCACCTGCTGTCTCAAATTCCTCTCTTCCAATTCCCTCCTTGACCACCTCCAATCTGGCTTCCGTCCCCTTTGCTCCACAGAAAATACCCTCTCAAAGGTCACCAATGATCTCCTCCTTGTCAAATCCAATGGCCTCTACTCCATGCTAATCCTCCTCAACCTCTCTGCTGCCTTCGACACTGTGGACCACCCCCTTCTCCTGAAAATGTTATCCAACCTTGACTTTACCGGCTGTGTCCTCTCCTGGTTCTCCTTTTATCCCTCTGGCCATTCATTCTCCGTCTCTTTGCGGGCCCCTCGTTGGCCTCCCATCTCCTGGCTATGGGGGTCCCTCAAGATTCAGTTCTGGATTTCCTTCTATTCTCCCTCTACTCCCACACCGTTGGAGAACTCATTCGCTCCCATGGCTTCAACTACCCACTCTGTGCAAATGATACCCAAATCCACATCTCCAGCCCTGATCTCTCTCCCTCTCTCCAGTCTCGCATCTCCTCCTGCCTTCAAGACATTTCTACTTGGATGTTCTCCCGTCACCTCAAACTTAACATGTCCAAAACAGAGCTTCCTATCTTCTCACCCAAACCCTGTCCTCCCCTTACATTCATTCACTCAATCCTCTGACTTTTCCATCACTGGAGATGGAAATACCATCCTTCCTGTCTCACAAGCCGTAACTGTGGCATTGTCCTTTTTCATTCAATCGTATTTATTGAGCACTTACTGCATGCAGAGCACTGTACTAAGCGCTTGGGAAGTACAAGTCGGCAACATACAGGGAAGGTCCCTACCCAACAAAGGGCTCACAGTCTCTATAGTTAAACCCACATATTCAATCCATCACCAAATCCTGTCGGTCCCCCTTCGCAACATCGCTAAAATCCGCCCTTTCCTCTCCATCCAAACTGCTACCACTCATCCTATCCTGCCTGGATTACTGCATCAGCCTCCTTGCAGTCAACCCAGTCTCCTGTCTCTCCCCACTCCAAACCATACTTCTCTCTGCTGCCCGGATCATTTTTCTACAAAAACATTCGGGACATGTCACCTCCCTCCTCAAAAATCTCCAGGGGTTGCCCATCCATCTCTGTATCAAACAAAAACTCCTCAGCATTGGTTTTCAAGCACTCTGTCACCTCCCACCCTCCTACTTCATCTCACTTCTCTCCTTCTACAACCCAGCCTGCATATTTCACTCCTTTAGTGTTAACCTTCTCACTATGCCCCGATCTCGCCTGTCTCGCTGCCGACCCCTGGCACACATCCTGCCTCTGGCCTGGAACGCCCTCCCTCCTCAAATCCGACAGCCAATTACTCTCCCTCTTCGTCAAGGCCTTATTGAAGGCACATCTCCTCCAAGAGGCCTTTCCAGACTAAGCCCCACTTTTCCTCATCTCCCACGCTCTTCTGCATCGCGGTGACTTGCTTCCTTTGCTCTTCCCCCCTCCCAGCCCCACAGCATTTATGAACATATCTGTAATTTTATTTATTTGTATTGACGTCTGTCTCCCACTCTCTAGACTGTAAGCTCGTTAGGGCAGGGAAAGTCACTGTTTATTGTTGTATTTTACTTTCCCAAGCACTTAGTACAAGTACTTTGCACACATTAACGTTCAATAAATATGACACTGAATGAATGAGACTGCAACAGTGCATGTTGTACATATTTACTATTCTGTTTATTTTGTTAATGATGCGCATTTAGCTTTATCTCTATTTATTCTGATGACTTGACACCTGTCCACATGTTTTGTTGTCGGTCTCCCCCTTCTAGATTGTGAGCCCATTGCTGGGTAGGGACCGTCTCTACATGTTGCCAATTTGTACTTACCAAGTGCTTAGTACAGTGCTCTGCACACAGTAAGTGCTCAATAAATACGACTGAATGAATGAATGAATGAAGGCAAGATGCCTAAATAAATCCAGAGCTAATGTTCTCCCCATCACCACCAAAAATTCTGGGATGACTCAGCCTGGCATCAATTTTACAGAAAACAGATGAATTCCTGAAAATAGCTGCAGAAAACCCTCATGGAAATTAGAGTTCAAAGTTGTGCAGAGGCACTCAGAAGGAGTTGGCCAGCTACAAGGTACTTTGTGAAGACAAGATGACTGTTTGCTTTTGGATTTCCACCCTTTATTCACCCCTCCCTCAGCCCCACAGCACTTAGGAACATATCCATAATTCATTTATTTATATTAATGTCTGTCTTCCCCTTCTAGAACGTAAACTCGGTGTGGGCAGGGAACGTTCCTACCAACTTGAGAAAGTGCTTAATACATCCCTCTGCACACAGTAAATACCACTGATTGGTTTAATTTAAACTGGACATATTCTTCACTACGTTGAGAAATCGCAACCCCGGTTGACAGAACAAGCTTCTCCTGAAAAGATTCATAATTACAATACAATTCTTCATTTAACTAAGGTTGTGATGTGATGCTCTGAATTACTTCAACAAAGATTAAACAATAGTTTAGTGATGCTTAATATAAAAGTACATAGCTCCTACAGGAATCACATATTCTTTTTCTAGAGGTTTTGGAAAGAATCCAAATAAAAAAAAATGCAAACCTATGGGAAAATGCACCCTGAGATAAAACTGTCCAAGAGACGTGCGTTTAGTTCCAACAGTCTATCTACCTAAAGGTAGATTGTCATTTCTATGCCCTGCAGAATGAGACTGAGTATAAAAGCATACAATTTAAGAAAGCAGAGAGTAGAGAAAGGCGGTCTGGAAGGAAACTAATCTGTATCAGTCAACAAATTGATGGTATTTATACTGAGCGCTTACTGAGTGCAAAGATCTCTACAACGTACTTGGGAAAGTAAAACAGAAGCTAATCATATGATCCCTTCCCTCAAGGAGCTCACAATCAAATCAGGAAAAGAGATAGACAAAAAAAATTTTTACAACAGTATGAGGAAGATACCACAGGAAAGAGTTTAACCTTATGTGAATATTCAAATGAAGGTCTAATAAAAGTATGCATATGCATATAATGATGATGCTCTCACTGCAGTTTAGTTCTCCTGGAAACTAAAAACATGTAACTACTGTTTTCAACTGGATTTTTTTTAAGCCAACCAAAATTTTTCAAGGACAAGATAGACGCTTCTTATGTTCACATCTAATATAGGCAGTTTCACAGTTAGAGACACAACTAAACTTGTAGGAATCACATTTACATCTGTCCTCTGACTCACTTGTCGTCTCAGAAGTATTAACGGATTTTCCATTGTCCATTAGTTTATTACGGATCAATAAAAGTCCAGGTTTATGGGATTCTAGAATTAGAACAGTATGAAAGGGAATATCTGGAAAATGACTGCAGCATTTCAGTCAGGACATAGTTTCTCACAGATTTAAAATTGCAAACAGATGACTCAGTGAAAAGAACAGAATCTGAAGCAGGTATATATTTAGCAGTAGGTAGGGATGATAAAGAAAAGGGTAAGGTAGAATAGAGAATCTCTTTTGTGAGGTGTGCGCGCGCACAGACACACACACACACACAGAGTGAATGTGTACATTAAAAAGCCTATCTTTTTCTTTAAAACGTAGCTCAAACTGCATCTAGTCTCCTGGGTGCTTTCATTTTTTTTTAATCTTTTGAAAGTTTGGCATTCAGACAGCTACAGGGTTTAGTTGGAGAAATTATTAACGCACGTCTGCCTATGAAAAGGCATCAGTCACTGCTTTCATCTCCTCTGCTGGGTGAATATTTTTCTTCCCATGCTGTTGCAGGGTAAGATTTCATAAGCCAGAACCACTCCTTTTAACCACCTAAAAAATCATAGCCCCAGACCATCTATTCCTAGCCCTTCCCACCCAAAAGGTAAACCTGAGAACAACTAAGTGAAATCATTCCTTGTTCAGGAAAACTTGACTGCTAAAGTTTCTCTCTAACTAGTAGTTCTAGATTATCGGCCAAAAAAACCCACTCCTGCTGTTTTTGAAGAAACATGAACTGGACCACCTTTTAATGGTTCTGATGGGTTTCTAGTAAGTGGACATTTTTCCTTATCATAAAATGCCCTTGCTGTGACCCTGTATTTTTATTTCCAGCTTCATTCTGTAAATTTCACTGGTGTCTCAATCTATCGTTTCACAGATTCCATTTTTGTAAACTAAATCCTGGTTAGTACTCTTAATTGGTTCCACAGAGAGAGCATTAAGCGAGCAAAAAACTCAACAGAACATTAAAAAAGTGCTTATCTGGAGAAGCGACATGGCCTAATGGAAAGAATATGGGCCAGGGAGTTAGAGGACTTAAGTTCAGCTCTGCCACTTACTGACTGTATGGCCTTGGCCAAGTCATTTGATTTCTCTATGCCTCAGTTACCTGATCTGTAAAGTGAGGATTATATCCTCCTCCTTCCAATTTAGACTGTGGGCCCATTTGGGAGAGGGACTGTGTCCAACCAGATTACCCTATATTTACCCCAGAATTTAGTACAGTAACCGGGACATAGAAAGAGTTTAACAAATACTACAAAAACCCCCAAAACCTCACAATACAGTTACATGTTCAAATAGCAATAAATATGTACCTATAATTCTAAATTCCCTTTTTTCTATGTACATTTGTAAAACCTTGATTTTTTTGGTGTCATTTTCATGTTCTAGTCAGCAAAAGGGCGCCTTAGGCTAACAGACTAGAGATCCATCATCCTCTACGCTATATAAATCTACCGCTAAATTGAAATTGGCTTTTATCACTCGATTCAAGTCGGCCAAAAATACTTGAAAGGAAGGGTTTTAAGCCAAGGTGAGCATGGTTAAAGCAGTGCGGGGAGCACCCTAAGAAATACCGGGATTAAAATTCAATAGAGCAATATGGCAAAAGAGATTCAGATACAAAAAGATTAGTGTCGTAAGGAGGAATGGCTGTTTTTAATCTTTAATGTTCTAAGGACATATTGGTAAAACAGAAAATGGTGTACAGGTCATGAACCTGTAAGTGACGGAGGAAGGATTCACAAAATTCTACAGTACGCTGGAATAAATTGCCTAATTCTAGTTCTGGGGAAAGCATGGCAGAGGTCAGTAACTAACTACTACTACAGGTTCTGTTTTCCTCACATGAGACTCTAAGGATTTCACCAGGCAGTTCCCGTAAACTGGGCCAGAAACAGGAATGGGTCACTACGTAATCCTAGTGCTTCTCGGCTTCACAATAAACCCCCACCTAAGTATGAAAGGACATATTCTATCACCAACAAAAGCTCTGACAAAGCATATCTCTGAGGACGCCTCAGACAGTCCCCCCGAGGGATGCCAAAAGGACAATCGTCTTCCCAAAGGGGCTGTTTTGCCAAGAGCAGCTTTCGGGCCGACATTTATAGTAGCCAACTACAAGATAGTAGCCTAGAATTTTCAGCCCTAACAAACACTTATGACTGTTTTAAACTTGGTGTTGTTTGTACAAAGTAGGTCGAGACTTAAGTAGATTATGTATAGTGATCACAAGTTGACAACAAACATTAAAAAGGTACAAAATAAAAATGGTTTAAGCCCAATTTTGAATCTGGGGACTGTAATCGCTCAGTGATAAAGTCAAAGTGAATAGGAGTAGGAGCTTGCATGCTTTTGTTTATTCTGGAACACATGGAGACCCTGGGGTTTTCTAGTGGAAGGACACGACCAAATTAACTGAGTCTTAAACTATACAGAGATTTGAGTGGGAATTTCTGATTTGGGCAATTCTGAGATGAAGAGATAAATCAAAATAAAGTGGGAAGAGAATGCCATGACGGGCCGTACCTAATTTGGTTAATTAGTCAATCAGAACCGGCATTAGAAAACCAAGAAGGCTTCATTAGGAAACTTTTACTGATATTTGACGTAAAAGGAGAACAGTACAGCATTTTACAAGTTTGCACGACTATGCTTACCTATGGTGCAGTTTGTGGTTATTTTCCTCCGCTTGGGATTGTGTCGTAGCAGTTCTAACTCTCGTTTGGTTGGCTCCCAAGTTGAATACTTCTCTCCAATGCCTGGGCAGACGAAAAGAGATTTTTCAAGGGTTATTGGTTTAGATCAACTGACCCTACCTTCAGATAAATTCTGCTACACACTGTCAATGAAGGTGGATTTAATATATGCAGCTCCACATTTTCCAGTGTTTTTAACATCACTCTTTACCAGGGGTTAAAGAGCATGGAATTTTTTTTTAAAGACTCCCTGTCCCCACCAAATTGTAGTTTCCTCAAATTGATGAGGAAAAGGAAATCACTTCAATTAAGATTATGCCAGCAATAAGAGAGATCTGTTATTTGTCATTTCAAATGTCCCCAGGTTTTTCTTTGGATTTAAAGAGGTCACCAACTGGCCACAGGTGACTTTCATGTGGCAACCGTATATGAGCTAAAATAGGGCAACTCGGACAAATGTTTCCCATCCTGTGGGTTGAAACTGAAATACATAAAAACCGATGCTGAGCAAACTCCAACAGATCCAACCTACTTGCCAGCTGCATCCTAGTTTTAAAAACATCAAGGTGGAGTTGGTATATTATAGAAAAAGAACACACACACGCAAAGTACCTAAGAATAGTGGAACCAGTCACTGTTTTTTATCATAGTTCACCATAAAAATATCCTCTCCCTAAATCACTCCTGGGCACAAGAAACCTTCGGCTTTATAAATAGGACACTGTTGTAGATCTGGGCAATCCGAGAAAGATAAACAAGTATGATAGCATCGCAATCAAGAGAGCTTAAGATCAAGTGATCATATAAATAAAAATAATAATAGTGTTGATCATACTTAATGTATTACATGTCAACACTGCCCTTGCATCTTTTAAGATCCTAGTTAAATATTAATTTCTTTAATCCTGTTCCCAAATGAGCAGTTCACACTATGGACCTAGTAGGAATTATGAATCGTTACTCCGAATTGTTTTCGGAGTAAAATGTGAGGTTGTTGAAAGCTGCTGGAGAACAACAAAAGGGCAAATGTAGAGTACAATAGGTTAATGGGTAAAGAATCTGCACTTCTACTATAATTTCCAACAGAAAAACCATAGCAACGGTAAAGTCCGGAAGGCTGACCAAAGTGATGCTGCAGTAGCCTCTGCAGCAAAAAAGGAATTGCTATGCAAGGCCAGTTATAGTGAGTCACAAAAGCATTTTGGCATTAGGAGAGAAACAGGCAATCTATTCTAAAACTGAAGATTAAAGTCAATTAAAGTTTATCTTATTCTGTGCAAAATGCACAGCACTGAAACTGTGGTAAAGGAACTAAATTATAAATTACATACGAGAAAAGGAGCGTACAAAAACACTGCTGCAGGCTTATATACCTTCCGGGTGGGGTAAGTTAAATTTTAATAGTCCTTTGATCTTTATTTTCAGAAATAGCTATGCCTGTTAGGAAGTCACCCGATCAAAATACAGTCCTACCTTCATACCTCCTCTCGTCCTCATCAATGTTACCCACCCCTGAAGAGTCTTGCAATGGCTAACATGGTCCATTCAAATTCATAAGGCACAAAAAGAGACGTCTGTCTTTTTAGACAGATGTTTTTGAAGCATTATCTGCCACTGCCTTACTGGTTCATGGTTCTGAAACCAAGCACAACACGTGATGTGAAAGTTCGCTGCAAGCTCAGCATCTCCAGCTCGATATTCGGTGCTAAATTGAAGGTGCAGGAGCCAGAATAGGGCTCATTATTCAAGAGAGTTGATCAACTGATCGACCAATCGTATTTATTGCGTGTTTACTGTGTGCGGAGCACTGACTAAGTGCTTGGGCGAGTACAATACAACAGGGTTGCCAGACACAATCCCTTCCCAAAACGAGCTTAGAGTCTCGAATACAGTCAATATGACTGAATGACTGTAATGACTCTCACGTATTACATGTGAAAACAACGTCATATATGGGAAACCAGCCAGGTTCCCACTGACGGGATAATGGTAATATTGGCTCACCTTAAGATTTCCCATAAACTCTCTGAATAACCCAATTTAGACAGAGAACACAAGTTAATTCTTATGGAATCCGTGCAAATAAGAAATCTTATTTTCGTGAACTGTTAGACTAAGTGAAAACGGCTAAGGGTAAAATAGCAAATGCTAAGGTCTAATTTAGGTTTTCAAGAACTCCAAAGCACTAGATAGCTACCATGAAAAATTCATTATAAAAGTCAAATTTAGACAATAAATCCCTCTACTGACACATCAGTTGGGGATATCTAAAAGTCTTTCACAAGAACTTAACACAGCTCTGATTTCTCTGGAGAAAAGAGAAACAAGAATGAATTTAACAGATGCACCTGCTTACAATTCCGAATGGAGAAAACAATTCAGGAGCAGCAGTGTGGCCTAGTGGAAAAAGCCTGGGCCTGGGATCGGAGGACCTGGTTTCTAATCCCGGCTCCATCTCTGGCCTGCTGTGTAACCTTAGACAAGTCACTTAACTTCTCTGTGCCTCAGTTCCCTCCTTTGTAAAATGGGGATTAAAACTGTGATCCCCACGTGGGACAGGCCCTGTGTCCAACCTGATTATCTTGTACTTATCACAGCAGTCACTACAATGCCAGGCACAGAGTATGGTGTTAAATATCATTAAAAAAAAAAACACAAAAAAACCCCAACAAGTTCTGTTTTAATAAGTAATTAACACAGTTTTAATGCCAGGATCAACACAAAAAGCAAGAAAAACAACTAGCAGCAAAACAGGCCCCAAAAGCTTTATTATTTATTTTAGCATCACCAAATTATTTTTATTCATATAATTTAATATAATAATATATTAATAGACTATAATGTAATACATTATATAATAATATTATTGTTAAATCGAGTTATTTTATTTTTATCATGCAGTCACAGTATTTGACTTTTAAATTATTATTATATATATTATTTTATAATAGTAACGATATTACATTAATATAATGATATTAATATAATGATATAATATACGTTATATTATATAATAATATTGTTATTAAATCAAATTATTTTATTTTTATCACGCAAAGTCACAGTATTTGACCAGCATAAGGTTGAAGTCCTCCCATTACATAGTAAAGTCCTATAGGGCAAGCACCATGACTCGCATTTTATTGTACTCTCCCAACCATTTAATACTTCTGCTCCATACACAGTCAGTGATCAATAAATCCTATCGATTGATTAAAAGGCAGAGGGCAGCGATTTCGCTGCTAAACTAAATTTCACAGAGACAAATCAGAAAAAAAAAAGAGCATTTGTCTGTATTTCCTCCTCCAAATTTCTGGTAAGAAAATGATTCTTCCCACCTTCAGGATTCAAGAGAAAGAAAATCAATCTGGCCACAGGGTCCAGAAATGAACAGAACATTTAAGTTTAGACTCATTTCTTCAACAGGTATATCACAAGTAGCTACAGTGGGAGAGAAATCCTTTAAATTGTCAACAACTCAGTTTCAAATCTCGCCTACAGCAGAAGCTTGACATATAAGTCTCCACCTCTTTTTTTTAAAGCAGCTTCAAGTGGGAAGAGGCCAATGCTGATATTGGATCCCCTAAGGACCCAGTGTGGATTGGATCTTATAAAGAGTTCTGTCCCATGAGTAAAGTACCCTTCATGCCAAAGATGCTCTATCCTGTTTCCTGAGATCCACTGCTGCCTATTCAAAGTGGCTATTTAAGCACTCGGATACATTAGGCTTCATTGGGTTAAAAAATAACTTGCTGGAATATTTCAAAATCATTTCAGATGGCAAACCACATACCCCGAGTCTAAAGAAAATGGAACTACAGGGCAAGCTCAATTGAAATAACCCCATTTTTCCAAAATACCAACATCAGCCAGGGATCAAGAGCAAAAATCACATTTTGCTTTCGCATGGTTTGTTCTCAAGGGGCAAAACCAAGCAGGCTAATTTTTAAGTTTGCATGACCCATTATCCAGTCAACCTGTACTGAAGGGAGGCTATTCAATATATAACATTGTCCCTGTGTATGGTTTTTGTACGTCATGAAAACATAGGGAATGATCAAAACTATATTCTTCTGATTCTCAGAATATTTGAATCTGAGGCCTCCTACAATAAAATGGTAGCAGAGAATCACATGGGACTCAGTCCCAGTAAACAGGCTGGCTCATTCTTACATTTTGATGGTCACAAAATGGTTATTTGGTTTCCAGTCCCTACAGGGAAGGGAATGAAAGTATGAGATACCAATTCATCTTGAGAAGGTCTTTCATTCTGGTTGTCGGATCAACTATTAGTCCATGAGAAGATTTTTTTTGTCTTTTTTCGCATGGATCAGAGCAGACTCAATGCAAACTACAAAATTATTTCGCTAATATCAGCAGGAAAGCACTTGGGTGAGTAAAAGCAATCTATCCCACTACCTCCAACATCTACAGATTCACCCCATCTTCTTGCACGACTGAATGAACTGCTCCAAAACTCGCCAAAGCAAATAGGGAACTTTTTTGATGGTTTAGTCACGAATCAGGCTACCAAAACACTTCCTGGTCCTCAGAACTTTCAAGACTTGAGAACTGAATTCAGAACTTGCAGGGTATGAATAGGAAGTTTGCTTTCCCCACAAATCATCCAGTGTATTGAAAGAATAATGATAATTGCGGTATCCGTTAAGTGCTTAGTGTGTTTCTGCACTTAGCACTGGGGTAGATACAAGGTAATCAGGTTGGACACAGTTCCTGTCCCACACTCATTCAATTCATTCAATCGTATTTATTGAGCACTTACTGTGTGCAGAGCACTGTGTTAAGCGCTTGGGAAGTACAAGTTGGCAACATATAGAGACGGTCCCTACCCAACAGTGGGCTCACAGTCTAGGAGACATAGGGCTTACAGTCTTAACCCCCATTTTACAGATGAGGTAACTGACACACAGAGAAGTCACAGAAGTGCTTACTGTGTGCCAGGCACTGTACTAAGCACTGGGGTGGATACAAGCAAATCGGGTTGGAGACAATCCCTGTCCCACATGGGGCTCACTGTCTTAATCCCCGCTTTATAGATGAGGAAACAGGCACAGAGAAGTGAAGTGACTTGCTCAGGGTCACACAGCAGACAAGTGGCAGTGCTGGGATGAGAACCTTCTGAGTCCTAGATCGGTGCCCTATCCACTACACCATGCTGCTTCCTGGTGACTTGCTCAAGATCACCCAGCAGATAAGTTATGCTTGGGTTTAAATTCACACTAAATGCCAGCTTCTCCATTTTGAGAAAGCAAGCCTAATACCTAATACCAAAGTATTAAGAAAGGTCTTGCCTCAGCATAATAAGAGGGATAAAGGACCTTATAGACTGTATGCTCCTTGTAGGCAGGGAACAGGTCTAATTTACTATTCTATTTATTTTATTTTGTTAATGGTGTGCATCTAGCTTTACTTCTGTTTATTCTGATGACTTGACACCTGTCCACATATTTTGTTTTGTTGTCTGTCTCCCCCTTCTAGACTGTGAGCCCGTTGTTGGGTAGGGACCGTCTCTATATGTTGCCAACTTGGACTTCCCAAGCGCTTAGTACAGTGCTCTGCACACAGTAAGCGCTCAATAAATACGACTGAATGAATGAATGAATGAATCTACCAACTCTGTTGCACTGTACTTACTTAGTACGTAATAATTTGCTCTGGACTGTAAACTCACTGTGGGCAAGGAATAGGTCTGTTTATTGTTATATTGTACTTCCCAAGCACTTAGAACGGTGTTTTGCAACAGTAAGCGCTCAATAAATATGACTGAATGAATGAATGTTCTGTACACAGTAAGCGCTCGATAAATACCGATTGACTGACTGACTGATTGAGTCCTGGCCTAGAATCAGATGACAATGGTTCCAGTTGGCCCTTCAAAACTCATTTTCTTGAACCAGTCTCCTCCTCCACGCATCTCAGTTTCTCCATCTATACAATGCCTGTCCCCACATGACAGGGATTTGAAGAGGATGAATGTAGCCCTGTAAGAGTCTTTTTACTAAAAATCCAAAGGATACAAAGAATCTTTGAGGATGAATGGGATGGGGAAATACTTTGAATTCTTCAGAGGAAAGATATTACATGAATTCAAGGTTACAGAGTACTATTTTGCTAAACTGGTTCAACTGCAGGCCTCCCGCTTGGTCCTTGAGGGATAACAACTCCATCCTGGGCTCTTTTCCTTTATAGGAGGAAGCTCTTGGCCCTCAAGGAGCCAGTGAGAGTCCGAGCAGTACAGCCCAGCCTACAGCTAGCTGCAGGTTTGCAAGTACTTTATAACCAACCGGTGGGAAACTTCATCCATATAGAAAGCAGTGAATGTTTGGCTGGGGGAAAACTTGCTTTGGGGACTTGAAGTGGTCAGCTAATTGCTTCGAGACTGAGAAATGATGGCTAAACACTGGATGTTGGCGGTTTTCATATGATCGCGTTATTTTAAGAGAAGCAACGTGGCTCAGTGGAAAGAGCCCGGGCTTTGGAGTCAGAGGTCATGGGTTCAAATCCCGGCTCCGCCACTTGTCAGCCGTGTGACTTCGGATAAGTCACTTAACTTCTCGGGGCCTCAGTTTACCTCATCTGTAAAATGGGGATTAAGACTGTGAGCCCCCGTGGGACAACCTGATCACCCTGTAACCTCCCCAGCGCTTAGAGCAGTGCTCTGCACATAGTAAGTGCTTAATAAATGCCACTATTAATACTATTATTTAATAGGGAAGACATCAGGGGCTGGATTCTCCACTTTGAGTCCACAAGAATACTAGCGATGTGCCAGGGATCTCTTCATGCATTTTGGCCTTACAGTGAGGCACAGCCGATACAGAAGAGAGAATGGTCAAGTCGCCAAGGCCCCGGCAGCAGGGCAGACGGGAAATGAACTGTCCTATGCATGCTAAACTGCAGAACAGTACTGCCGCTCTTCCAATCAATCGATCGTACTTACAGAGTGCTTACTTTGTGCGGAGCACTGTACTAAGCACTTGGAAGAGTACGATATAACAGAGCTGGAAGACATGCCCCAGCCCACAGTAAGTGTACAATCTTCTCTTCCCCTCTGTCTCAATCTGGCCCTGGCAGAAGTCTCTGGAGCTGTGCCTAATTCAGCTCTGCCCACTGGGTCTGCACGGCCTGGGACAGAGCTGAGCACAGTGACCCTCAGTCAATTAGCGGTATTTACTGAGCGATAACTGGGTGGAGAGCACTGGACTAAGCCCTTGGGAAAGTACAATGCACCCAAGTTGGTACACAGGATCCCTACCAGCAAGGGAATAACTTGGTCATAACTTCTCTACGCCTCAGTTACCTCATCTATAAAATTGGGTTTAAGGCAGTGAGCCCCATGTGGGACATGGGCTGTATCCAACGTGATTAATGTATATCGATCCCAGCGCTTAGCACAGTGCCTGGTACATAGTAAGCACCTAACAAATATAATAATAATAACCAGGTTGTGCTCAGTAGGCCACCAGTGACATTTTCTTAAAGCAGATCACAATAACTTGTGTCTACCCCAGGAGCTTGGGACGGTGCCCGGCATTTAGTAAGCACTTAGAGAATACCATATAAAATGATAGCAATAATAATAACCATACGCAGAGCCACTCTGCCCACTGGTAAGGAAGGAATCTATTCTCCCACCTCCTGTAAAACCCTGCTCTGTCATCATCATCATCATCATCATCAATCGTATTTATTGAGCGCTTACTGTGTGCAGAGCACTGTACTAAGCGCTTGGGAAGTACAAATTGACTGTGAGGCATGGGACGATGCAGGACAGCCCTCCAACTCTCCCGGGGGGCAAAAAAATAACCTTTATTAAAACGGACAGCGTTACTGTTGGGAATACCTTTAACCTAAGCAATTGCATCAATTCAGCTTCACTGAAGAATTGGGCGCGGGGTAAATTTACTGTCTGAATTATTCAAGCTCTTCTATTTGGTAGCTGCCCCAGTTTGTTTTTTGGGGGGTCCTGAACAAACATAATATTCAGCCCAATACTGGCTGCTCAAAAACAAAAAAAAAATGTTACTGAAGTTCAGAAATGGAAGGTTTCCAAGACAGGATCTTTCAACATAAACTTCCTTTTTCGATCAGCCACACGATCGGTTCTCATCCATCCATTCATCACAAAGGCTTCTTTTGGAGCAGCTCAATCCTCAGAAGGTTATAGGAAATAGACGGCAAATCTGTTTGTATCCCCCAAAGCTCTCTTTACATAAGGGATGTGAATCAGCATTCTCAGGTTGATTTCTTAACCGTCATTCTGGTTTAAAATGGCAGGATAATCCCCCAGAGGGATGCTCGTTAGTCAATTGCGTTCTCAGCCCGGGCCTCTTACCTGTCATTGTACACTGGTGGTGAGAAACCACTGTTGGGGTGAAGGCTAAAAAAGAAAAATTAGGGAAAGCAAACTGAATAATAAAACAAATGTGTGCACAGATATTTGTGTGTCAATATACTCTACACATACATAATATATACGGTGTTTGTATACAGAGAGGGGAAGTGAGAGCAAGTGAGCGTGTGTGTGTGTACAGGCACATTCGATAAAATCAGTCATTTATAAAGAAGGCATATCATGTGAGGGGAACAGACTTATTACCTAAGGTAACTAGGATAGTTAAGAGGTAGATGACTATATTCTCTACCTGAAACCCTTTACTTTGATTATCCAGCATAAGATAGTTTAAAATTTTTATTTAAATCCATTTCAGCTACAATTTTGCAAACTGCACATTTTAAGCAAAACAGTCTAGCTCCTAGAAAGCAACAGCTATAGGAAAAAAAAGTATATCCATCCCCCAGCTTTTCTCATTAGCCCTAGCGATGTCTCTCTTCCCCTTACTGGAGTTTGCCATTGACAGCTTTGGGAGGGACTGTGGTAAGTGATAAATAAATCAGGCAGATACTTAAGGAAAACCAAACCTTGTAATTTCCAAGCTTTCCGTTGTTCTTCTTTGGCAATTTGTTCCATGTCTTTGTCGTATATGTAATCCTGACACATAAAGCAGTATATACCCCCATACAAAAGGTCTATGGCTGTAAAAAAGAAGAAGGGAGAGGGGAAGGGAGAGGGGCGGAAACAAGGGACAAAAAAATTGAATTAGAACCAAAAGATAAAACCCAGAGACTGCTTCACATTACTTCCCAAAACCCAGGACTACGGCACACAGTTTTAAGACGTGTTTTCTTCCCAGGTAAGAATTAAGGGTGTTTGTACCTCACTCTGATCACCTTTGGCCTCTGGGATCAATACTGGATGAGTGAGAAAAGAACCAAGCTATGGCCTTCTATTAAAGTCTCTTACGTAGATTGTCAGCCCCGTGTGGGACAGGGATTGGGTCTGATCTGATTTATTTTCTATCTGTCTCAGTGGTGAGAGATAATGTTAGGCAAGGAGAAAGCGCTTAACACTATTATTATTACCTTGCTACATCAGATATATATGGCCACATGGCCCCTTTGTGAGCCTCTCCTGTGGGTAATATTTAACACCTGAGCAGACGATAGATAGTTATAGACAGTTTAAATAGATACTTTAACAGTTCTCCATGGTTAGCGTCAGCTAGCCCTGTCGTCTTTTTGAGCACGCCCAAATTGGATCTGTCTTCCACTCCCAGCATTTGTCCGTTTAGGCTTTCACCATAGGGAGGAAGTACAGTTCACCAGAGGGAATGCTAATGGGTTAGGAGATTTGGATTTTAATTGTGGGTCTGCCATACACAAGGGTGTGGCCTCAGGTTAATTCTCATGGAGCTTCATGCTGTTTCTCAACTCTAAAACGGAAATAAATTCCTGCCCCATCCCCCACGACATACCTCCCCCAAAGCATTAGGAGGATAAAGAAGGTAAATTGAAGTGTTTGGAATTCCTTACAAGAAAGGTGCTATATGAATTCAATATAATACTATGATTATTGATACGGCATCTGAATGAATGTTCCTGGGGGTAATTAAATTATATCTGGGTTAAATTAATTTCTCGCATCGCATAAATTGGAGTTCAATTCACCCAATTAAATCAACATTGGTGGAACTAAGATTAACTGATCAGTGGCAGAACTCGCATCGTCTCTGCAGAATCCAAGACTCCTGCACTCACATGGCTTAGAATTCTTTGCAGATTCAGAGGAGCCTTGGGTCCCTTAGACTGACTGGCCTGGGACTAGACCACAGAAAAATCTGACCAAATTCCCTCTAGCTTTGGGTAACACCTCAGGTCACCGAACTAAATAATTCAGGATCGACTCGAGGCAAAACCTGCAGTCAGCAGACTAGCATCCCTGTAAAATCTGAGACTACGCCTGCCCTAGCAACGGCAGCATGAGAAGCAGTCTGGCCTCATGGATACAGCATAGGCCTGAGAGTTGGAAGGACCTGGGTTCTAATCCCGGCTCCGCCACTTCTGTGCTGCGTGACCTTGGGCAAGTCGCTTCACTTCCTCTGTGCCTCCGATACCGCATCTGTCAAATGGGGGTTGAGACTGTGAGCCCCATGTGGGACAGGGGCTGTGTCCAACCTGTTTTGCTTGTAGCCACCCCAGAGCTCAGTACAGTACCCGACACTGCTACGCGTTTAACCGACACCGCAGTTATTATTGTTATTATCGGCCATTTAGCAAGGAAGTGGAAGGATGAGCCCTGACTGAGCCCTTTTTCCTCTCCTCCTCCCCATCGCCCCCGCCCTACCTCCTTCCCCTCCCCACAGCACTTGTATATATCCTTGTACAGATTTATTACTCTACTTATTTTATTTGTATATATTTACTATTCTACTGATTTTGTTAATGATGTGCATTTAGATTTAATTCTATTTATTCTGACGACTTGACACCTGTCCATATGTTTTGTTTTGTTGTCCGTCTCCCCCTTCTAGACTGTGAGCCCGCTGTTGGGTAGGGACCGTCTCTATATGTCACCGACTTGTACTTCCCAGGTGCTTAGTACAGTGCTCTGCACACAGTAAGCGCTCAATAAATATGATTGAATGAATGAATGAATGAATGACTGAATGAGGCATGCTTTTATGTGCTGATCTGCAGCCACTCGATGTTGGGGTGAGGATGGCAGTACGCGTTGGGAGCCGCAGTCCCACGGCGGGCTAGTGAGCCTTTGAGACTGTTCAGGGGTCCCAGCGAGGGGCACGCCATCCATGTGGATGAGGCGTATGTCACGCAGGTGGCTACGTTACAGGGGCAGCCGCAAGCACCCCAGCTCGAAACCACACCTCCTCTGGGCCCCGCACACGTTTCATCCCTCATGGGGGAAGAAAGAGAGCGCAGAGGTCTGACTCCACTGGCCCCTGCCCCAACATCACCCGCCGGCCGACACGACGAGAATAGGCTGTGGGTAACCAGCAATATGGGTCCAGCCTCGTGGCTTGCCTTCCCACACAGCTGCTGGAGCAACACAGTGGTGGCCCCTCCCCTTGCCCACCTTTCCTCGTGGCCATTTGGAATTGACAGTGGAACTGCTGTGGAGCCAACTCCCTCCCCTGCCAAAAGAACGGAGGTGCCCTAAACCGCCGGTTCTTTGACCCCACCATCAACCCGTCCTTTAAGGAGATTTGCCGGGGATGGGATAGAAAGAGCATCGATTCTTTCCAAAAGTGGCCTTGGAGAAGGCTTCTGTGGATACGACCGACTGCCCGAAAAACAAATGGATTTTGGAGCAAATTAAGCCTAAGTGGTCTTTGGAAGGCCAAATGACTCGACTTAGTTTAGCATATTTTGGACTCATAATCAGGAGGGCTAATTCTCTGGAGAAGACACTAATGCTAGGAAAGGTCCAGGGAAAACGTGGAATCAATCAATCGTATTTATTGAGCGCTTACTATGTGCAGAGCACTGTACTAAGCGCTTGGGAAGTACAAATTGGCATCACATAGAGACAGTCCCTACCCAACAGTGGGCTCACAGTCTAAAAGGGGGAGAGAGTGGAAGAGGCAGGCCGGCAGCTAGATGGAGAGAGACTTTATCAACGATAATGGAATAACTGTTAGCAAGTTTACGGATTATGGCAGAAGACAGAACCTTCTGGAGAAAATATATCCACAGGACCGCTACGAATCGGAAATGACTCGATGGCACTTAATACTAGGGTAACTCCAGCTGTCGGTAACCCCTGTGAGAGGCAGGAGGAACTAGATGGATTAAGCCACGCTGCTTTGAAAACGGCCACACTGAGATCTACATTCAGGCTGCCATGAAGGCACACAGGTACCCTGGTTAGCCAGGCCTCTAGGGTAATTCTGGAGAGGAGCAGAGCAAGTAGCTGCCGTCTGGTCCAAAGGGAGGAGGAATCAAGGACATTCGGCAGAGAGTGATTTCGGGGAGCAGGAGACTGTAATGAGCACCCTGGACAATCCAAGTTGCCCACTACGGTTTAGCACTGGTTCAATCTTTTGGGCATTTAGTGATTCTGCTTGCTATGGCTGCTGTTTTCTAAGAAGTGTCTTGTCATCAGCATCATCATCAATCGTATTTATTGAGCGCTTACTATGTGCACAGCACTGTACTAAACGCTTGGGAAGTACAAATTGGCAACATATAGAGACAGTCCCTACCCAACAGTGGGCTCACAGTCTTGTCTTGTGCGGTCGAGTCATTTCTGACCCATAGCGACTCCATTCATTCATTCATTCAATCATATTTATTGAGCGCTTACTGTGTGCAGAGCACTGTACTAAGCGCTTGGGAAGTACAAGTTGGCAACTCCATGGACACATCGCTCCCCGAACACCCCATCTCTATCTGCCATCGTTCTGGTAGTGCAGCCATAGAGTTAGAGAAGCAGTGTGGCCCAGTGGAAAGAGCTCGGGCTTTGGAGTCAGAGGTCATGGGTTCAAATCCCGGCTCCACCAATTGTCAGCTGTGTGACGCTGGGCAAGTCACTTCTCTGGGCCTCAGTTACCTCATCTGTAAAATGGGGATTAAGACTGTGAGCACCCCCCATGGGACAACCTGATCACCTTGTAACCTCCCCAGCACTTAGTACAGTGCTTTGCACATAGTAAGCGCTTAATAAACGCCATCATTATTATCATTATTATAAGAAGCACGGGGACCTCGAAAAAGGAATGCTGTAGTTTTTAAATGTTGGACTCTACAGAGGCCAATATACTGCATATCAGGCTCAGGCTTTAAAATGTAAACCACGCAGGCCGCTCCAACAACTTTCAGGGGTTCACTGAGAAAAGGGTCTCCACCTGAGTGCGAGACTGGTGTGGAAGTCACATTTTCCTGCTTAAAGCCACAGCCACTTTCTTTCTACCACCACCACCGCTGCTGTTGCAGCAACGTGAGAAGTCGGAAAACCAGAAGTTGCAGTGGCAAGGAAGGGCACAGCTCATATTTTTCCAAACCGGCATTTCAAAAATCCCCAACTGTCAAAAGTTCAAACTCCCCTTCACACCTGGGGAAGTTTCAACTAATCAGCTTTAATGCCAGGCCTATAAATTTGAGAAAAACCTAAGTATGTGCCAAGCCTGACAGTCATCATTGTTAATAAATATTAACGAATCAAATAAAAGTCACATTGCCCAAATAATGAAAAGTCACCATTAAATTAGTGAACAGCGCTGGAAATGCTGCTGCTTCCATCCCATGCAATGTTAAAGACAAAACTACATTAATTCTAATTACAGTGACCTGCTGTTATTTTGGAAATTCTCAAAATTTACTTGGAACATACACTCTGCCCTTTACCAAATCAAATGATTTCGTTGCCCATAAACAAATCACAAAAGGCAATTTTTGATGTAAAACATGAGGCACACTAATTTCCTGGAGTATTTTCCTTTATTTTTCATAATTGATTTTTTTAGTGAGAAATCAGCATGGCCTCAGGTGAAGAAAAACTTAAACCCTTCTTCTAGTTCAAGTGATTCGCTGCCCTAAGACTGCAAAAATACATTTTTGAAGCTAATTAACCATCCATTCATGGATGATGATAAGGTTCTCAGGTTGACCCTAAACCTCTAGGAAGCAGTGTGGCCTAGTGGATAGAGCACAGGGCTGGGAGCCAGAAGGACCTGAGTTCTAATTCCAGCTCTGCCACTTGTCTGCTGTGTGACTTTGGGCAAGTCACTGAACTTCTCTGGGCTTCAGTTACCTCAACTGTAAAATAGGGATTGAGACTGTGAGCACCATGTGGGACAGTGGTGCTCCAACCCGATTTGCTTGTATCCATCACAGCGCTTAGTACAGTGCCTGGCACAGAGTAAGCACTTAATAAATACCATTATCATTATTATTATTAGGCAAGGAAGCTACCAGCTCATCCAATCCCTGAACTGGGTCATCATTTTCAGATTTGCTACTATCTCTGACTACAAGGCAAAGGGAACAGGACATATTTTTGCCCTTAACAAGACATCTGGATTTTTTTTTTCCCAAATGAACTCACTTTGCGAGTACCTGGAAGCCCTTTGCCAAGTCTTGGAGTACAATTTAAGAGGTTTAGAAAGGAGCCTCTTTGGCTCCTGGCAAATGGCACCACCAGGAACACGGAGAGGAGAGAGTCATGGTATTGACCACAGAGATATTTTTCCACAGAATGCTAATTTCCAGAAGTAAACAGTGCTTTGCACATAGTAAGCGCTTAATAAATGCCATCATTAAACATTCTTTGAGAAAATGAAATTCACTTTACCTACAAACAGTACCTTGTATTTAGTTAGGACCCCTCTTTCCGAGAACACGTAACCCTATCACATATATCTTCCATGCTTACCTCTACTTGAATTAGGGGGTTATTTTTTAGAAGCTTTAAAAAAATGCAAAATACGATTACGGACGTTCCCAAAATGAACAGGGAAGAGGTTTTAATCAAAGTTACTTATCGAGCTCAAATTCAAATACAGTCTAAAATTTTAAGGGATGCAAACAATTAGATGAGAATTCCTAAAGTCACCAGTTATATTGCATCCCTCAGATTGGGATAGAGCATAAAGTCTGCAGTGTTACTGGTTCATCAGCAGACAGGCGCCCGAGAAGAAATCCCGGGGAGCCAAAAGCAGGCCTGGGGGTCAGAGGACCAGGGTTCTAATCCCAGTTTGCCACTTGTCTACACTCCGACTTTAGGCAAGTCACTTTTCACTTCTCTGGTCCCGCTACCTCATCTACAAAATGGGGATTCCGTCTTCCCCCCAACTTAGGTTGGGAGCCCTATGTGGACAACCTGATAATCTTGCAGCTACCCCGGCACTTAGAACAGCGTGGGTCACATAGTAAGCCCTTACACACAATTCAGAAAAATCCTGAAGGAGAGAGACTTTACGACACGGGTCGAGCAGTTCAAGCAAGGATGAGAAGGAACTCAAAGGACCAAAGAGTCAGTTGGCAGAAGAAGTGAGCGCCTGGATGAATTTCACCATTGTCGCACTGCTTGATTAAAATTCTTTAACTCAAGTTCCTCAGTGCACTTATGTATACGGCACCAACTCCACTGAATAAAATACAGGGTAGCAAATTGTTAATAAAATCCTCACACTTACTGCAGGCAAATTCTTTTGATGCCTAAAATAACCACTTCGAGTACAAGGTCTTGATTCTAGCAGAGTCTGACTAACAACGACGAAGAAATCTAGCTAAATTTAGAAAATGTGCTGGACCAAATTTTATGGAGCAGTTTTTTTTTTTTTGAGGCTGGAAAGGTTTAAAAACAAGACCAAACATATCCAACCCTCCCCTACGGCCCAAGCCATACTGCATAAACACCTTAAGTCAGTGTGCAGGCCTCAACTCTCTCAATATGGTTTCCTTTACTCTTCCTATTTTAACACTGTGAAAACCACTATCAACCCTATTACTGGAGGAAAGCACTGCATTTAGGGTCTTGCCCAGGTTCCCGTCACCCCACAGGCTTCACGTTTGCCAGGCCTTTGGGCCAAGATGGATAAGGGTGAAAAGAAAAAATGAGACAAAACAAAGAAACACCCAAGAGAAATCATGGGTTGAGCAGGGCAAACTGCATCTCTTCCTCCTCCTTCTAACCTCACCGCATTTTTAAGCCTGGGAAGATGAGGATGGGCCAATGGCCCAGTGGAAATAATGCTGATTTAAATGCCCAAACACCCTGAACCCGGGCACCGATGCCAAGGCACTCACACATGTGTGACCGCGCCGAGCTGCTCTACCACAGCCCTTCCCACCTCAGCGGTGGAACGATCCTGGTGCAAATTGTTTCTTTACCAAATTTTCAAGAGAGGAACAAAGTTTACTACAAATGTGTTTTCACTTGCACAACATTCCTCTAGTTATCAATTCGAAATGACTATTATCCATTATGTTCCGCCATGTTCTTGTTTCTTCTGAACTGATGGGATGGAATAAGGCAATGTGCAAAATTCGAATGTCGGTGTGTCCAGAAAGACCCGAGACACCTGCAACTCCCATTCTGAAAATACCAGAATTTTAGACAATGCGGGTTAGGTATCAGCATACTGTTGAAGGAAAACAGCAAGCCTAGTGATGATGATGGCGATGATGGCATTTGTTAAGCGCTTCCTATGTGCATAGCACTGTTCTAAGCGCTGGGGAGATACAAGGTGATCAGGCTGTCCCACAGGGGGCTCACAGTCTTAATCCCCATTTTACAGATGAGGTAACTGAGGCTCAGAGAAGTTAAGTGACTTGCCCAAGGTCACACAGCAGACGTGGCGGAGCAGGGATTTGAACCCATGACCTCTGACTCCAAAGCCCGGCTCTTTCCACTGAGCCGCGCTGCTTCTCTAGTGGATAGAGCCTGGGCCTGAGCATCCGAAGGGCCTGGGTTCTAATCCCCGCACCGTCACGTGCCTGCTGTGTAACCTTGGGCACGTCATTTCACTTCTCTGGGCCTCAGTTACCTCATCAGTAAAATGGTGATTAAGACCGTGAGCCCCACGTGGAGAAGCAGCGTGGCTTAGTGGAAACACCACAGGTTTGGGAATCAGAGGTCGTGGGTTCTAATCTGGGCTCTGCCACTTATCGGCTGGGTGACTTTGGGCAAGTCACTTAACTTCTCTGTGCCTCAGTTACCTCAGCTGTAAAATGGGGATTAAGACTGTGAGCCGCACGTGGGACAACCAGATCACCTTGTACCTTTCCCTGGGCTTAGAACAGTGCTTGGCACATAGTAAGCGCTTAACAAATACCATCATCATCATCATCATCATATGGACTGTACTAAGCGCTTGGGAAGTACAGAGCCCGGGCTTTGGAGTCGGAGGTCAAGGGTTCAAATCCTGGTTCCGCCACATAAGCTGGGTGACTTTGGGCAAGTCACTTCACTTCTCTGGGCCTCAGTTCCCTCATCTGTAAAATGGGGATGAAGACCGTGAGCCCCCTGGGGGACAACCTGATGACTCTGTATCCTCCCCAGTGCTTAGAACAGTGCAATGCACATAGTAGACGCTTAATAAATGCCATTATTATTATTATTCCCCCTCGTCCCCCTCTCCATCCCCCCGTCTTACCTCCTTCCCTTCCCCATAGCACCTGTAAATGTATATTTTTTGTACATATTTATTACTCTATTTATTTTACTTGTACATAGCTAGTCTATTTTATTTTGTTAATATGTTTGGTTTTGTTCTCTGTCTCCCCCTTATAGACTGTGAGCCCACTGTTGGGGAGGGACTGTCTCTATATGTTGCCAACTTGTACTTCCCAAGCGCTTAGTACAGTGCTCTGCACACAGTAAGCGCTCAATAAATACGATTGATTGATTGATTGACTGTGTCTAAACTGATTAGCTTGTACCTACCCCAGTGCTTAATACAGTGCATGGCACATAGTAAGCGATTAACAAATACCATTTAAAAAAACCAAACCCAAAGACCCCCCAAAACAAGCTATTGCCTGCTAGTCCATAAACTCTCTGTGTGCAAGGACTGTGTATGTACCTATTCATTTGAACTCTCCCATACTCTTAATACAGTGTTTTGCTAACAGTGAATACTCTGATATCACTAACTGATGATTGATCACCATTGTACTATTCTTACTTCATATTGTGCTCTTATCTTCCTGAATAGCCCTATAAGAGTAAACTGTGCTAACTGTAAACACATCTGAAAGTATGTTTTCCATGCTAAATTCTGTAATAATCAGGCAAGATTTTTTTAGCGTCTCCTGCTTTACCAGCGAAGACACTGGAAAAAAATCAGACATTTAATCATCATCAATCGTATTTATTGAGCGCTTACTATGTGCAGAGCACTGTACTAAGCGCTTGGGAAGTACAAATTGGCAACATATAGAGACATTTAATCTTCCTAATGATCCCGCTTGGGTCAGTTAAAATCACTGAGCATTACATTAGACAGCAGACGATGGCCATGAGGAAATCAAGGATTCATTCATTTACCCCCATTTTCTTACTAGGGAGGTGTGCTCCTAACATAAAAAAAATAGCGCTTGAAAATTTGTGAGAAGTCTTAGAGGGCTCTGATTCATTAAGAGGTCAGTGGAAATACTACAGGCTAAGAGTTGCTCCAACTGAATGAACCAGTGGGAGTGGACCAGAGGGAATGGGAGAGGGATGCAGAAGGAAACAATTTCCGGAACATTTCAGACGGGTATTTCTCTTAATTGCTTGGCAAACTGCTAAATCCGAACTCCTGACAGACTGAGTGCTGGTAAACCATTAAAGCCTGTCTGCCCTACGTAATACAGGAAGTCCTCGACTTCGGAGGTTTCTGGTTAGAATGAATGACACAACATTTCTAACTTTACATCCTGTTTCAGCTCAACGTCGCATCACATTCAACTCTTCAACACTAGCTTCTTCTATGCCCCTTGGCTCTGGGGAGCGAGAGTTGTAGGGGGGGAGAGGGCTCTGCAGGGGATTTGTGGGAAAATGGGAGAAACTAATTTAACAGCCGTGATGAGGGAGCCGGGGGAGAGAGTTCAGAGAGGTTAACTTGGCTCACAAATCCATTTAGCCTCAAATGAAGCAAAAGTGGGCTACCAAAGCATGGAATATTTGGTTTAATATTAATATAGCAACAGAGCTATATTAGTCCCTTATAACTGACAAGAGTAAATAATCCAGGACAATTTTGGTAAAAACAAGGTATGGGATTTGGTTACTGCATTCATATTTACACTGCAGGTTCCTGAAAAACTGCATCAAGTTGAAACATGTCTTACGTCCAAAAACTTTTTGTCATTTTCATAGCACATTCATATTTGAGGGTAGTTGATTTATTAAGTGTCTAGCACTTTGAAAAAGTAGGACAGTAGTATGAATAGCCCTCCCACCCACCCCAAAAAAATCCCATCTCATAACTAAAAGCACAAATACCATGGCAAAAACCTGATTAGATACAACTGAGCAAGACCCAAGCATTAAAGCAGGATAAAAATAAGTGAATCAGTCAACAGTGTAGTGCACTAATTAAAATCAATCAATCGTATTTATTGAGCGCTTACTGTGTGCAGAGCACTGTACTAAGCCCTTGGGAAGTACAAGATGTCAACATATAGAGACGGTCCCTACCCAACAGTGGGCTCACAGTCTAGAAGAAAAGATGTAAGCCTTCCCTGTACTGAGACTGGAATGTAAGCCCTTTGTGGGTAAGGATCACGTCAACCAACTTTCAGAAGCACTTAAGTACACTGTTCGGCATATAGTAAGCACTCAAATTTCATTGACTGTTCGTTGGTTTGACCAAGGCAAGGGACTCTGCCACAGAGGTTAGGAGAGGGAGAAAACAGCTAGGCTGTACGCCAGTGCCTGAAGAGGGAATGGAAAAACTTGGAGGAGAGGTAATTTTCCCAAAGAGAGACTTTGCTGAGGTTTCTTTTTGACCCCTAGTTTCCCTACTGTTCTTTCTCCAAGTTTCTTTGGGCTGGTGGTTCCCCAGCCCTCGGGAGAAGAGGGAGAACAATAAGCTGGATATCGATTATCCCCAATCGGACATGCGCAGAAGCACCTAATAACCAAAATCCTGAATATCCATCAACCGACGGGGTTTACTGAGCAACTACTCTTTTGCGGATCACTCATCATCATCATCATCAATCATATTTATTGAGCGCTTACTATGTGCAGAGCGCTTGGGAAGTACAAATTGGCAACATATAGAGACAGTCCCTACCCAACAGTGGGCTCACAGTCTAAAAGGGGGAGACAGAGAACAAAACCAAACATACTAACAAAATAAAATAGATATGTACAAATAAAATGAATAAATAGAGTAATAAATATGTACAAACAAATATACATATATACAGGTGCTGTGGGGAAGGGAAGGAGGTAAGATGGGGGGGATGGAGAGAGGGACGAGGGGGAGAGGAAGGAAGGGGCTCAGTCTGGGAAGGCCTCCTGGAGGAGGTGAACTAAGAGCTTTGGAGAATCAGTT